>NW_022979662.1:0-4261 GCF_902652985.1 Pecten maximus | reverse complement strand
TAAGGTTAAGGCTAATGTTGAGGTTTGATTGTAAGGTTTAGATTTGAGGTTAAGGCAAATGTTTAGGTTTGAGTGTAAGGGTTTATATATGAGGTTACGGCTAAGGTTTAGGTTTGAGTGTATGGTTAGGGGATAAGTACGCAGTGATCAAGTTGATCATCTATATTTAGATCTTGAATAGTGACGTCACTTGTGGAGACCAATCGGTGATATAATGATTTCAATTGTAGTTTTGGCGCTTATTAATCAGCTTGGTCCCGGTCGATGTTTTTATTTGGATGTACAACGTTGACTTAGGAAACCACTTGTTTAATTAATGCATACCTTCGGTGAGTGAAAGTCTCGTTACCATAACCATGCCGTTGAATTGATTTAACAATGTTTGATTGAGTTTTCAAATGCTTTCGACTTCTCAAGAATATATTTGATAACTCTAGCTGATGCACTTGTCTAGTGATTATAATTATATTGTTTGTTTCCTCATTCTCCGTTAATTCTTTCGTTATTTAATGATTATGATAGTGATTTTGGTTAAGGCTAAGGGTAAGGTTTATGTTTGAGGTTAAGGCTAAGGCTAAGGTTTAGGTTTGAGGCTAAGGTCTAGGTTTCAGTGTAAGGTTAATATTTGAGGTTAAGGCTAAGGTTAAGGTTTGAGTGTAAGGTTTATGTTTGATGGTTAGGGTTAGGGTTTGGGTTAGGGGATAAGTACGCAGTGATCAAGTTGATCATCTATATTTAGATCTTGAATAGTGACGTCACTTGTGGAGACCAATCGGTGATATAATGATTTCAATTGTAGTTTTGGCGCTTATTAATCAGCTTGGTCCCGGTCGATGTTTTTATTTGGATGTACAACGTTGACTTAGGAAACCACTTGTTTAATTAATGCATACCTTCGGTGAGTGAAAGTCTCGTTACCATAACCATGCCGTTGAATTGATTTAACAATGTTTGATTGAGTTTTCAAATGCTTTCGACTTCTCAAGAATATATTTGATAACTCTAGCTGATGCACTTGTCTAGTGATTATAATTATATTGTTTGTTTCCTCATTCTCCGTTAATTCTTTCGTTATTTAATGATTATGATAGTGATTTTTGGTTAAGGCTAAGGGTAAGGTTTATGTTTGAGGTTAAGGCTAAGGCTAAGGTTTAGGTTTGAGGCTAAGGTCTAGGTTTCAGTGTAAGGTTAATATTTGAGGTTAAGGCTAAGGTTAAGGTTTGAGTGTAAGGTTTATGTTTGATGGTTAGGGTTAGGGTTAGGGTTAGGGGATAAGTACGCAGTGATCAAGTTGATCATCTATATTTAGATCTTGAATAGTGACGTCACTTGTGGAGACCAATCGGTGATATAATGATTTCAATTGTAGTTTTGGCGCTTATTAATCAGCTTGGTCCCGGTCGATGTTTTTATTTGGATGTACAACGTTGACTTAGGAAACCACTTGTTTAATTAATGCATACCTTCGGTGAGTGAAAGTCTCGTTACCATAACCATGCCGTTGAATTGATTTAACAATGTTTGATTGAGTTTTCAAATGCTTTCGACTTCTCAAGAATATATTTGATAACTCTAGCTGATGCACTTGTCTAGTGATTATAATTATATTGTTTGTTTCCTCATTCTCCGTTAATTCTTTCGTTATTTAATGATTATGATAGTGATTTTTGGTTAAGGCTAAGGGTAAGGTTTATGTTTGAGGTTAAGGCTAAGGCTAAGGTTTAGGTTTGAGGCTAAGGTCTAGGTTTCAGTGTAAGGTTAATATTTGAGGTTAAGGCTAAGGTTAAGGTTTGAGTGTAAGGTTTATGTTTGATGGTAAGCCTAAGGTTAAGGTTAAGGTTTGAGTGTAAGGTTTAGATTTGAGGTTCAGGCTAAGGTTAGGTTTGAGGCTAAGGTTTAGGTTTCAGTGTAATGTTTTTATTTGAGGTTAAGGCTAAGATTTAGGTTTGAGGGTAAGACTAATGTTTGAGTGTAAGGTTTAGGGTTAAGGTTAAGGCTAAGGTTTAGGTTTGGGTGTATGGTTTAGGTTTGAGTGTAAGGTTTAGGGTTAAGGTTAAGGCTAATGTTGAGGTTTGATTGTAAGGTTTAGATTTGAGGTTAAGGCAAATGTTTAGGTTTGAGTGTAAGGGTTTATATATGAGGTTACGGCTAAGGTTTAGGTTTGAGTGTATGGTTAGGGGATAAGTACGCAGTGATCAAGTTGATCATCTATATTTAGATCTTGAATAGTGACGTCACTTGTGGAGACCAATCGGTGATATAATGATTTCAATTGTAGTTTTGGCGCTTATTAATCAGCTTGGTCCCGGTCGATGTTTTTATTTGGATGTACAACGTTGACTTAGGAAACCACTTGTTTAATTAATGCATACCTTCGGTGAGTGAAAGTCTCGTTACCATAACCATGCCGTTGAATTGATTTAACAATGTTTGATTGAGTTTTCAAATGCTTTCGACTTCTCAAGAATATATTTGATAACTCTAGCTGATGCACTTGTCTAGTGATTATAATTATATTGTTTGTTTCCTCATTCTCCGTTAATTCTTTCGTTATTTAATGATTATGATAGTGATTTTTGGTTAAGGCTAAGGGTAAGGTTTATGTTTGAGGTTAAGGCTAAGGCTAAGGTTTAGGTTTGAGGCTAAGGTCTAGGTTTCAGTGTAAGGTTAATATTTGAGGTTAAGGCTAAGGTTAAGGTTTGAGTGTAAGGTTTATGTTTGATGGTAAGCCTAAGGTTAAGGTTAAGGTTTGAGTGTAAGGTTTAGATTTGAGGTTCAGGCTAAGGTTAGGTTTGAGGCTAAGGTTTAGGTTTCAGTGTAATGTTTTTATTTGAGGTTAAGGCTAAGATTTAGGTTTGAGGGTAAGACTAATGTTTGAGTGTAAGGTTTAGGGTTAAGGTTAAGGCTAAGGTTTAGGTTTGGGTGTATGGTTTAGGTTTGAGTGTAAGGTTTAGGGTTAAGGTTAAGGCTAATGTTGAGGTTTGATTGTAAGGTTTAGATTTGAGGTTAAGGCAAATGTTTAGGTTTGAGTGTAAGGGTTTATATATGAGGTTACGGCTAAGGTTTAGGTTTGAGTGTATGGTTAGGGGATAAGTACGCAGTGATCAAGTTGATCATCTATATTTAGATCTTGAATAGTGACGTCACTTGTGGAGACCAATCGGTGATATAATGATTTCAATTGTAGTTTTGGCGCTTATTAATCAGCTTGGTCCCGGTCGATGTTTTTATTTGGATGTACAACGTTGACTTAGGAAACCACTTGTTTAATTAATGCATACCTTCGGTGAGTGAAAGTCTCGTTACCATAACCATGCCGTTGAATTGATTTAACAATGTTTGATTGAGTTTTCAAATGCTTTCGACTTCTCAAGAATATATTTGATAACTCTAGCTGATGCACTTGTCTAGTGATTATAATTATATTGTTTGTTTCCTCATTCTCCGTTAATTCTTTCGTTATTTAATGATTATGATAGTGATTTTTGGTTAAGGCTAAGGGTAAGGTTTATGTTTGAGGTTAAGGCTAAGGCTAAGGTTTAGGTTTGAGGCTAAGGTCTAGGTTTCAGTGTAAGGTTAATATTTGAGGTTAAGGCTAAGGTTAAGGTTTGAGTGTAGGGTTAGAGTTAGGGGTTAGGGTTAGGGTTAGGGTTAGGGGATAAGTACGCAGTGATCAAGTTGATCATCTATATTTAGATCTTGAATAGTGACGTCACTTGTGGAGACCAATCGGTGATATAATGATTTCAATTGTAGTTTTGGCGCTTATTAATCAGCTTGGTCCCGGTCGATGTTTTTATTTGGATGTACAACGTTGACTTAGGAAACCACTTGTTTAATTAATGCATACCTTCGGTGAGTGAAAGTCTCGTTACCATAACCATGCCGTTGAATTGATTTAACAATGTTTGATTGAGTTTTCAAATGCTTTCGACTTCTCAAGAATATATTTGATAACTCTAGCTGATGCACTTGTCTAGTGATTATAATTATATTGTTTGTTTCCTCATTCTCCGTTACTTCTTTCGTTATTTAATGATTATGATAGTGATTTTTGGTTAAGGCTAAGGGTAAGGTTTATGTTTGAGGTTAAGGCTAAGGCTAAGGTTTAGGTTTGAGGCTAGAGGTCTAGGTTTCAGTGGTAAGGTTTAATATTTGAGGTTAGGGCTAAGGGTTAGGGTTTAGGTGTAAGGGTTTATGGTTAGGGTAGGGTTAGGTTAGGGTTAGGGGGATAAGTACGGCAGTGATCAAGTTGATCATT
>NW_022979661.1:0-1238 GCF_902652985.1 Pecten maximus | reverse complement strand
AAGGGTTTTTTTAGGGGGGTTTTTTTTTTAAGGGAATTTTTTTAAGGGAAATTTTGGGGGGAAATTTAGGGGTGTTTGGGTGGGGGGGATGTTAAAAATTTTTTTTTTGGGGGGGGAAATTTTTTTTTAAAAATTTAGGGTGGGGGGGGAAAAATATTTATGTTTTTTTTGGGGGGATATTGGGGGGGGGGGGGGGGGGGTTTTTTTTTTTTTTTTTTAAAAAGGGGGGGGGGGGGGAAATTGGGTGGGGGTTTGGGTATTTTGGGTAGTGTTTGGGGTTTATTTTTGGGTTATTGGGTTTTATTTTATTTGGGTTTTATTATTTTTTA
This sequence comes from Pecten maximus, assembly GCF_902652985.1. Classification (NCBI taxonomy): domain Eukaryota; kingdom Metazoa; phylum Mollusca; class Bivalvia; order Pectinida; family Pectinidae; genus Pecten; species Pecten maximus. The sequence continues at coordinate 909 of NW_022979661.1, read as the reverse complement.
AATTTTTTTTTATGTTGGGGTTTTAAATTTGGGGTTTGTTTTTTTTGGGGGTTTTTGGGTTTTTTTTTTTTTTTTTTTTTTTTTCTTTTTTTTTTTTTTTTTTTTTTTTTGGGGTTTTATTTTTTATTTTGTTTTTTTTTGTTTGTATTTTTTTTGGGGTTTTTTTTTTTATTTTTTTTTTTTATTTTTTTTTTTTTTTTTTTTTTTTTATTTTTTTTTTTTTTTGGGGTTTTTTCTTTTTTTTTTTCTTTATTTTTGGGTGTTTTTTTTTTTATTATTTGTTTTTTTTTTTTTGTTTTTTTTAATTCCTTTGGTATTTGTTTTTTTATTTTTTTGTTTGGGTATTTTATTTTTTTTGGGGGGTTTTTTTTTTTTTTTTTTTTTTTTTTGTTGGGGTTTTTTTGTTTTTTTTTTTTTTTTTTTTTTTATGTTTTTTTTTTGTTTATTTTTTTTTTTTTTTTTTTTTTTTTTTTTTTTGGGGTTTTGTTTTTTGTTTAGTTTTTTTTGGGGGGGTGTTTGTGTTTGGGGGTTTGTTTTTGGGTGGTTGTGTGTTTGGGTTTTTGTGTTTTGGTGTTTTGGGGGTCGTTGGGTGGTTGGGTTTTTGGGTTGTTTGGGTTTTTTTGGGGGTGTTTGGGTTGTTGGGTGTTTGGGGGGGGGGTTTTTTTCCGAGTGTTGCTGGAAATTTCCCCGAGATGTTGCGATTGGTCTAAACCAGTTTCGTCAGTGTTATAAACTTCTTTTAGAGCGCAATTTTTAATGACATTACCGGCCTTTTTCCTGCCGTCAGAAATCAGTCGTTCATCACTTGGGATGAAATCACATGACGATTCTTAAATCGCCGTAACCATCCATTGGAATACTGAAAGTCTTCAAATCCTAGTTCATCACCAAACAGTTTTGCCTTTGTTT
>NW_022979660.1:0-3000 GCF_902652985.1 Pecten maximus | reverse complement strand
TGCGACATACGCGATCTACTAAGCAAAACATCAAATCCAACCTTGATTCATACTGTTAATAGGACGTTAAACAAAATAAACCAAACCAAACCAAACCTTGATTCATAATCCAGAAACCTGTGTCAATTTAAAAAAAAAAGTGCGTTTGTGTGTTTTGGGAGGCTGCGGTATGTTTCTGTTTAATCTCCTTGTAGTAGACTGGAACTTTTGCCTATTTATTTTGCTATCTATCTGAAGCATACTGCCGAAGACACCCAGCAGGACATCCCACCCGGTCACATTATACTGACAACGGGCGAACCAGTCGTCCCACTCCTAATATTGAGCAGTAATGAATATCATAATCAGCAATTAAGGTATTGCTAATGGAAGCAGCAGACTCATCCAAAATATAATTGACTTTCATTCTTAGTTTAATCTGACCGAGTAAGGTTTTTTTTTGCGCCTAAAGACGGAAGGAGTTTCAAATATATACATATACTAATTTTTGGGCTAGGAAATATCGAGGCACCATGTTCTGACAAATGGATGTACTCCACACAAGATGATCGCTGTCCTGGCAAAGCAGTTCAACGATTTCTTTAAAAAAAACTGACCCATGCGCACAGGCACTATTTGATAGCTGGTTAACCAGAGGCGATGTTCTCACCATAAATAGTTGAAATCTGGTACTCTACTAAACCACTGAAAAAGTATCAATTCTCACGATTTATGGGAGACATCTAACGAAATGCTAGGTGTTCACAACATTACTCCTCACACTAACTGCCTGCGGGCCAAGGCCAACCCAATCTAATTTCTAGATAGTCATTATCACTACGTTACATGTTCATGTAACGTAGTGAGAATGACTATCTAGATTTTAATAAGATTGCGGCAAACCCAGACATGAGTGATGTTGGGTTCCAGCTGCGTCATATTATGTTGATGTCCGGGCACAGACCATGCGAAATATGCGTTTTCCTTACAGGACATTCGGTCTGGTGAATACTGAATTTTTACCAGACCGGATCAACTATTACAGGATATTTCGGTATGATAAACACCAAACGATTACCGGACATTTCAAAAGAGTCTGTTAGATAATTATGCAAAATACATACGTGCAGCAATTGACAACTCTTGGAAAACATTTTATTTTCAAAATTAGAATTATCCCTTTTGACCGAGAATTAGTTAATTTGTAGATCTTTTTAGTAATGTATATATATACATGCAATGTCAGGCTACATAACGACGTGATATCAGGTGTAGCATAACATGCTGCACAGATTAAAATGACCCAAAGATCTTATTACTGTAAGCATTGACCGTAGAAAACCATTCTCAAACTACTGTTTACACAACATAAGCTGACCACCAGCGGTCAGATGCAGCACAGTAACTACACCAACAATGGAATAGTATATTCCATTTATATCCTCTCCTCCTCTCACTAATTGTAAAGGAATATTATCACTTTTAAAATTTAAAGCGACACATTCAATTATTAAAAGTTTATCGTTATATCAAATATTGAATAAGCATTATGTACAATATTATTATCTACCCCTTTCCTTTAAGTTCAGGCAATGACACCCTTAATAGTGTCACACTACCAGAAAACACCCGAAATTATTTGATAAACAGTATTTGCCTGTGCTGTTAAGCTATTTAAACCCACCCCATCCCAAGAAGCACATATTAATTCTGTAAATAATCCATCCAAAATTTGTGAACATGGATGTTGTTGTTATTGGTTGCTTATAGCATAATATTATCAATCATATTGGCAATATCTTGAAGTCGGTGGGAATCGATAGAAGTCATTATTTAATTTGCATTTGATTTGTTTTCATTGGATTACTTATTCAGACTTATCATCTTTACCTGCCCTGCAGGTAGGGCGTATATACAATAACATTACATCCCCCATTGTTGGTATTTTTGACAGATATATTACATCCCCCTTTGTATTTTTGACAGATATATTTTCCAATTGTTTATAGATGGTATTATTGTTAAATCACTAAGCAAGAACATTTAAATGCAACACTATTCTAAATTGACTAGAAATTATCCAAAGTTTGAACTAGAATGAATGATAAACTATAAAAGGTAAATTTAACTCAGTCTTTTGTATTCAACTATAACTGACCTAACACAGTCACATTCCTCCATCTATATACAAGCAATTGCATTGAGAACCTCAGAATGAAAACGGTTTCACGGCAGGATTTCAAATATGGTATTTAAAGATCTAGTTTTTGAGCTGGTTTAGATATTCTACCAGACCTAGTCACTTTCACTTTACACGGTTTGGATCCACCATTTGCTTTGCAGGGTTTGGGAGATCCACCATTAGTCTGTATCCTGTGTTGGTCTCCATTAGCTATAGGTTTCTCATCATCCAGTTCCTCATCTTCATCCGAAGATGCCGGATGCCTCCGGTAAACCCCTGGTGTCACCAATCTAAATGGGCACCATTTTGTAACCAATAGTATGATGACGTATATTTATGGTTTCAATCTTTTATTGTCCGGTCAGGGACCTAAACGAGTATAATAAAATGCGATTACACTCTTACAAATGTTCCTCTCGTACATATTATCATGCAATCTATTATAAATAGATAAAATATGTTAGAAGAATGGAAGAGTGACTTACCACGGATCCTGCGAGTGTTACTGATTGCATGTCCATTCACCTGGGCAGGTATCGCAAGAGTGATACCTGTACAGGTAAATGTTGGACAAGTGGCGTGAAAAGAAGAATGGGATGGTTTAGACAATAGCACGCTCACATGCTCACGATATATGTATTAATATACCTACCGGTGACGCCATGACCTGAATATATTATATATACCCAGGTTACATGAGTAAGTATGATGTAGATTAACGAGAAATGGTAAGTAACGTACAGGATTTCGATTTTTACCTTAACAGTATATTTGTTATCGCGGCTTGGATCTGTTTTCATGGCAATGGCAAGGACGATTGTTTTCGCAGAGTTGAATCT
>NW_022979659.1:0-3001 GCF_902652985.1 Pecten maximus | reverse complement strand
TTTGTGCGTAAATTCTTGCTAATTACGAAATAGCAATATGTGTTCCTATAAAAGTTGCCGTCTGTAAAATAACTATAATAGATATTGTACGTCAAGTTCATAAAAGCAAGACCAGGCTATACTATAAAATCCTTTAATACTGTAAAGTTTAAAAAGGTCGTAGAGAAAAAGTAATGTACCGTTATAAAAACAAAAGTTACACTTTGTAACACAGGTAAACACCCGGGGCTATGACCTGGCAGCGGTCGCTATGACTACGCACAGTGTCAAGCAATAGTCTGTGTACAGCTGTCGACACGTGTGACTTGCTCCGACATTTTTTCTCCTCGTGGTGAAAAAATCGTCCGGATTATTGCGGGAAATTTACTTATGAAAAGTACGTTCCGTTCCCAAAATGGGCTTCCAGAATAGGAATCCGAATTTCCTGACTGGTGAGTACAAATAACGTTACGGAAATCCGTTCCCGTGCATTTCCGTCCGGACTGCGAGTTTTCCGGACTATCGGCGTCCGGATTATCGCGGGTCCACTGTACACTGAATGGTCAACAAATGATAAACGTTCTGCCTGATGAGAGTCGCCGAGCGATGTGTGCGACATCATAGGGATTCCATTAGTTCTGTTTCTAAATAATAAGACAATTTAGGCAAACTTGCTATAGAAATGCAAGATATTTAAATATGTTTTCTTACATATTCCTTGTTGGAATCATGTATAAAGTAAAAATGTAATTTACCTAAATATACAAGCAAATATAGGTGTGTTTTTTTTTAAACATATTTTTATTGCTTCAAATGTAGGCATGAGGATTGGGCAGAAGTTATACAACTTATTAAAGCCCCCTCCTCCAAACATTTTTACAACAATGTGACACAAACAATGGACATTTACATTAATTTTACGATTGACAAATTAGAAAGGAAGACTAAAGAGAGAAAGTGAAAGGAATACAGATAATTATACAAAAATGAATTTATGTCTAACAAAAATATTTGATTTACACACAATAACATAATATCTGCCTAGAACAAACTAACTACGTTTGCACGCTCCTTCATCTTATCATTGTCCTTTCATGCTCATTCCTTAATCGTTCTCCTTTTGATAATCAAGCTCCTGCTAGGTAATATAATATAGGTTTACAACAGGGACATAAACCCTCAGTAATTGCATGTATGACATATAGATATTAGACCTCTCATTTTATGAATACTTGGGTTAATACAGTAATACTGTGGGATGCATTTTGAACGAATAATTTTCATTTCAATATGTTAAAGTGTACCCTGAATGAAAAATTACATTTTAATATGTTATTGGTATTGATTAATAAACAAGAATGCAGAAAACCGCATCAAAATCGGCCGACCCATTTCCGAGTAATTGTGATTTTTCTCGAAAACACACCTGAAGCCCAAAGCCGAATACCTCGTTTTGGTGACCTCTGACCTGTGACGTCACAGGTTGAACACGATCGGAGCCGCCATATAGGAAATATATAGAAACAAACGTGAACACGTGCCTGTAATTAATGCGAATAAGACAAAAAAAAAGGAAAGTGCTGAATAAACTCTCTGAGTTATATTTGTGAATTAGTTAATAACAAGTGCTACCGAAACCAGGGACATATAACTTTCTTTTTAAACGGTGCCATATATAACATGTAGCATCTCACTAATTTTCTCTCATAACGAGCCATACACAACATGTAACATCTTACTAATTTTCTATTATAACGGGCCAAATACAGCGTGTATCATCTTACCTATTTTCTATTATAACAGGTCGTATATAACATTTATATTAAAATATTTTATTCATATTTTTTTTATTTTAACGGGTCGTTGTAACATGTATGACATTTGAATAACCGGCCGTTTATAATGACTTACATCATATAGCCTTTATTATGGGGGCATGACAGGTTTGTTACATACACATGTACCAGTATTGATTTCGGTTATAATACTTCTAGTAACACAAGTTTAAAATGCAATTCATTCAAGATGTGAAATAAATGCTGATCATTTTGGGGTTTTTTATTAGCCAAAACAGAAATTATACCGTTATTTGTGATTTTTGGGTAATTGTCCACAATTGATAAAACATGTCCATGAAAGCTCAGTAACTCCCAGACAAGATTCATAGAGTAAATTTCAACATCATGGGTACATATATGAATGAGGTAATTTAGGTTAATTATTCTATAGACAAACGTTTGAGATATGATTTTTTATTCGTTTGTATAGAAAACGAAACTCACTGAATTCCAAAAATAATGTGTTTGATTTCAACAAAATGTATTCCCTATAGTATAAACGCAATTCTTAATAAAATTCAAGCTCAATTTATGTACAAACAACCTGTAAAACCATGTTTTCGGAACTCCTTTGAAGTGCACAGAAACCAAACGCGTGAACTCACGGCGTGTGCTGATTAGAACACCAGAAATCACGGACACCTGTGGTGCAGTGCCAGGTGTGATGAGCTTGTGGACCGTAATTTCACACCTGGTAATTGTTTAGCAGTATACTAACCAATTCAAACTTGAGAATTCGTAATTCTCCGAACATGTTTATACATCTTTTAAAAGTCCTTTTTTAAGTGAAGATATGACTTGCGACACGAATTGAAAGCAAAACCACCAGGGTCTCGATCACTTCATAATAATGACACAATTACAAAAATAAAAGCAAAAAAATACATAAAATTTGGAGGGAAAAAAAAATCATACACGAAAATCATTACGAGTTTATAAATTTTAGTATTAATTATGATTAGTCACGATGAAATAAATTGTTTGTGTTTTATCATTAAAAACGGAGCTAAAATAATGGTTTTAATAAGTACCTATGCTTTATACCTGTACAGAAAGTATCAATTATATTATAATTGTTGCGAATCACTTTTATGTAATTTCACTGACAACGATCGTATATAAATTATGTCTTTCTCAAGCATTTAATCGTCCTTGATCCCTGAGACCATGACATGTAAAATAAG
>NW_022979658.1:0-3000 GCF_902652985.1 Pecten maximus | reverse complement strand
TTCCCTTGTAAGTCAGGAATTTAAAATAACCGTTTTATACTTGCAAATGTTTGATGAGGTGAACAACGGGTATTACAGATACAGGATTATAACAGCATTATATTTGTGTATATATGATATAATATGGTAATAACAGTATTATATTTTTGAATCTTTAATGATGTCGACGATAAGTATTATATATACAGGCTAATAACACTATTATATTAGCATATGTATGCTGCATGGCTATACCAGTATTTTATTCGTGTATGTTGTATGATAAAAGCATACGTATCTTTCAATTCTGTAACCGATTTAAGACGGCGAAAGAGACGACAAGTCAAGTCGGTTAGGAATCGGTTGTTGGAGTTTCACTTAAGGCCTCGACGTCTCCATGTTGTTCCGCCACTTACTGAGAGGCGACTCCAACGTCGAATACAGTGGCTGCTTGTACATGCACCTTATCAGTTTGGAGTGGCCCATTGGAGATGCGTGTTGTTTTCTGACGATTTGCATTAAAAGCTTTACAGGTCAGAAGACAAAAGCATGGCTAGCGACGTACGTCATGATCAGCGATAATTTGACGCATGCGTAATGGAAAGTGACTGATTCGGGGGGAAGGTCTGTTATGGTATGTGTAGGGATATCACGAGACGATAAAACACCTATCGTGGTTCTCCATGGTAATCTTACAGTAGGAGGATATCGGATTCAGGTCCCACATTCTTCCTCTGATCAATCAACGTAATCTTACGTTGTAACAGGATAATGCGAGTCTGAATGTTGCTGGGGTCTGTCGTTTCTTTCTGGCTCAAAACAACGTTCTAGTTCTTGATTGCCCACCATACAGTCCAGACATCTCCCATATTGAGCATTTTTGGGACGAGTTTGACTCGAGGGTTAGGAAGTTCCTCAATGTCCCATATACAATCGCTCAACTCACGGGGGCCCTTATTTAAGCATTGAACGGCTTTCAGTTAGCATTCATATTGACTATGAATGCCAACTGAAAGCCGTTCAATTCTTATATTTACCATATGCAATTTTTTATTTGTCGTGCGATTTTTTTTGTGAAATTTTCAAATTCAAATTTCCCGCGCTTACCGGTAGCGGATATCACTTCCTGTTGGCAGTTCATAAGCTGGTGAACTCGCAACTGAATTAGTAGGGTTATAAAGTGGCAGTGCCATACAATGGTAAATATACAGGAATGGAATATAATCCCTCCGAGGGCAAGTGTCGGCATAAACTCACGGAGGCCCTTATATAGGAGTGAAATATAATCCCTCAAAGGGCAAGTGTCGGCATAAACTCACGGAGGCCCTTATACAGGAGTGAAATATAATCCCTCAAAGGGCAAGTGTCGGCATAAACTCACGGAGGCCCTTATACAGGAGTATAACATTATCCCTCAAAGGGCAAGTGTCGGCATACACGCTACTGATTTAGATCATGAAAGGCATAGATATCCTTGTTTGAACGTTAATCAAGCAAACACCGTTTGTGATATGAAACAAAAATGTTTATAGTAATGATGAAATAATCAATAATCGAAAAAGCCAACACCATGAATACATCATCAAATATTTATTGGAAATTAATAACAATAGAAAATAAACTAGTGTTTCTTTTTTCCGCTAGTTAAGTATTATATATGTATAATTTATGGTATGACAGTATTACACTGGTGTATGTATGCTGTATGGTAATGACAGTATGATATTGTTTATGTGTGAGGTATGTGGGGCAGTTGCCAGGTACTGACCGTAATCCGGTTTTTTTTTTGTGGGCACCACGGCTTTCCTCCACCTAAAAAACCTGGCACGTCCTTGAATGACCCTAGCTGATATTAGGACGTTAAACAAAAACAAACCAAACAAACCAAACAAACCAAAGTGTGGTGTATGATTATAAAAATATTAAGCATGGATATGTATGTATATCTGTGATATATGGTTATAACAGTAGTATATGTGTTAACGATGTATGTTGATTACATTATTATATTTGTTTGTCTATAATGTAGAGTAGTAACAGTACATTATTGGCACAGGGGCTTGGAACGATTTTCCAAATGATAGTCTATATATATATGTATATAGTATCAAGGGTAGTAACTACAAAGAGGGGGAAGACGAACGTATTTTAAACAAAAATAATTTGTCGTATTCTGCGGGTCAAAAATCTTAGTGACACATACATTACCTTAAAGAGAAATGTTTTATCTTTCCAATGAGTGTTCGATGAACAAAATTGGCCAAGTATTATCCAAGTTATGACCTGACGAATTCGGAAATAGATGCTGAAATGGCTAGGTCGGAATCTCCCTGTCCGGTTGAATAGTCGCCTCGCCTCTAATGGGTACCTCAATAACCATTCAGAAATCGAAAAATCGACGCTTGCAGCGGTATACAGTAACCATAACTATCTCAATATAGGATGTCGGTTGGTTATGTTATCCGTCATGTGCCGTAGCCAATTCCATATTACATCACCGAGCTTACCGTCTTCAAAAAGAACCACCATCTTTCCCTAACCTTTCGTGACTTTGTTTATGTCGTTACAGTGGTCGTACAGCCAAGAAGCGTTCCGAATGAAGGGAAAGATGGTGGTTCTTTTTGAAGACGGTAAGCTCGGTGATGTAATATGGAATTGGCTACGGCACATGACGGATAACATAACCAACCGACATCCTATATTGACATAGTTATGGTTACTGTATACCGCTGCAAGCGTCGATTTTTCGATTTCTGAATGGTTATTGAGGTACCCATTAGAGGCGAGGCGACTATTCAACCGGACAGGGAGATTCCGACCTAGCCATTTCAGCATCTATTTCCGAATTCGTCAGGTCATAACTTGGATAATACTTGGCCAATTTTGTTCATCGAACACTCATTGGAAAGATAAAACATTTCTCTTTAAGGTAATGTATGTGTCACTAAGATTTTTGACCCGCAGAATACGACAAATTATTTTTGTTTAAAATACGTTCGTCTTCCCCCTCTTTGTAGTTAC
>NW_022979657.1:0-2796 GCF_902652985.1 Pecten maximus | reverse complement strand
GCCCTTGATTATATTCACGAATAGTTACATCTGGTTTAATTTTCAAGTCAGCTGGGAAATAAATGTTTAGGCCTACAATAGGATGCGGTCAAGGGGATCAGCTTTGTAAAACTAAAAGACTAGGTAAGGTTGATGCTTTCAATGAAGTGAGAACAAAAATACGGTTCATTGAAAACAAGGACAGTGCCGATGTATCACATCATGTGCCTATGTGTGACGACCATACACATATATAGTTGTAGTCTTGGCGGAGACAATTGATATCAAGTCAGGAAGATTTGTTTCCCCTTAGAATTTCTTGTTTTTTTTTGTATTTATATAAAAAAAATTGGGGCGGGGCCAGAAAGTGGGGGCAGGCAGGGATGAGAATGAAGGAATTGATTCAAAATAGCCTACATGAAAATCTTGTTTTTTCTATGCAAACATAAATACTGTGAAAATATAACTTAGATAATAATTATTCCGAAATCCATCTACTTTAAAAAAAAACCTCCAACAAATGAAAATTTCACTGTAATTGGGAAGAATACTTGAACCAACCAAGGCCTGCCTATATATTTACATGTACAGTGTGTATATAATCCAACTCAAGGGTATAGTTGTCCAAACCAAAACATTTTACACTTTGTTTAAAACATAAAAATATACCTACATTTAAAAAGATCTATTAAACATTTGTGTTTTGAATGAAGGTAAAATGACTGGTTATTCCAGCATAACAACCCCACAACCCCCTCTAACTGTCATAAATAAACAATAGGTCAATCTGATTGTTTCATGCAATGATTTTGCAATTGATCTTCTTGTTGGACAAAATAAAGAGATTACATTTTGCTTCAAAAAATCAAAATACATGATTTTTACATGAAAGAATATTATAGAAATATTTTCATATAGAGAGGATATTGAATGGTTTCCCATTTAATATAACATATTTCACAAGTATGACAGAATATCAATATTTTCACAAGTATGGAGCACGAGTGAAAAGTATCAAAATGTTTTGTCATACGAATGAAATATATGTTATATTCTATTGCATTTGATATACATGTACTTGAAAACAAAATTTAAAAAAACCCATTGAAAATCAATGTCGTCAAGAGTGTGTGGTGATTAGTAACATAATTCATGACGTCATCTATTCAATTCTTTTATTACTTTCGGCCGTACGGCCTATCCGTCACAAAAACATTGTACATGAAATACATAAATTACAGCATGGCGTATACAACAGTACATAACATATAGAGAATGAGACATCATAACATCAATGATTGGTTTAGTAATTATTTCTTAATTTAGTAGCTTCATGTATATATTTTCCTAGTAAACACAGTTCCTTTACATTTTGTACTCTGAATAGCTTAATTAATTTAAAAACAGATGGGTTATTCCAGTAATATATAGCTACTGCATATGACATTTTGTGCAATCTAGCGTCCCTGGAAACCAGATGATGGGACCGACTAGCACATTTTCGGACGGGATTCTCATCTTGGAGGCATTGTAGCAGAATTTAGAGAGAAATTGAGATTCAGGGGGGGATTGATGATAAAAATATGACACATGTAGTGTTACAAGGAGGACCATAGACCGGACAGATACGGACATACATTCTATATTTCATTTGTAGCGTTATATATCGTGGCTCGGGGTACGGTGGTATGCTGGTTGTACTGCTGGCACTACCCCGGTTCAATGTGTGGGTGTGTGTCTGGTTGTTCTGTTGTCACTACCCCGATTCGGTATTCGGTGATATGTTTGGTTGTTCTGTTGTCACTACCCCAGTTCAGTGTTTGGCAATATATCTGGTTATTTTTTGTTGTCACTTGCCCGGTTCCGTGTTCTGTGTCTGTGTTTCGACTCTTTTATCTAAATAATGGCTCCACTCCTAATTTTTTTTCTCGTTCGGCCTTTTTTTCTTCATTTTTTACAAAAAGACCAGAAATTAGGGGGTGGAGGAGATAACATTGAGTTATCTCCCCCTGATCTTTATTCTATATCTTATTTGTTTATATTTCTGAGTAGCACGATTTCTATACTTGGCTATTAACCAAAAGCCATCACTTTAAATTCAAAGCTTATCAAGATATTAAAATTTACATTTCAAAATTAACTCAATTTTAATGTGGTTTTCTCTTAAGAATTTCATATACGGTACCAATAGAAGAATCAACCTACCAGCCTAAGACTTGCAGTCAGGCACTGCATATTTTGATAGCATATCGTATGGTTCTATCCTGTTCCAGAAAAGTTATCTTTGAAAAATGTGAAAGATGCTACATATAGCTACTGCATATGACATTTTGTGCAATCTAGCGTCCCTGGAAACCAGATGATGGGACCGACTAGCACATTTTCGGACGGGATTCTCATCTTGGAGGCATTGAAGCAGAATTTAGAGAGAAATTGAGATTCAGGGGGGGATTGATGATGAAAATATGACACATGTAGTGTTACAAGGAGGACCATAGACCGGACAGATACGGACATACATTCTATATTTCATTTGTAGCGGTATATATCGTGGCTCGGGGTACGGTGGTATGCTGGTTGTACTGCTGGCACTACCCCGGTTCAATGTGTGGGTGTGTGTCTGGTTGTTCTGTTGTCACTACCCCGATTCGGTATTCGGTGATATGTTTGGTTGTTCTGTTGTCACTACCCCAGTTCAGTGTTTGGCAATATATCTGGTTATTTTTTGTTGTCACTTGCCCGGTTCCGTGTTCTGTGTCTGTGTTTCGACTCTTTTATCTAAATAATGGCTCCACTCCTAATTTTTTTTTCTTTGGT
>NW_022979656.1:0-25905 GCF_902652985.1 Pecten maximus | reverse complement strand
CTGTCCGCTACATGCAAAGCCGTGGATTTGAAATGTTCATAGCACAATCGTTTTCAAAGAATTTTGGTCTTTACAGTATGTATAACTGTCAGTTAGACTCGCACACAATTTTCTGTAATAGATCTTTTCAGCTCTGAGTATTAGTGTTAGTATTCCTTTTTAAAAGCTCTAGGTTTTAATATTGTTGGCCAATATATAATACTGTATCAATGAAGTAGATAAATGAGTGTATTACAGGATGTCCTTATATGGATGTGCTTATATATACTCAGGTGTCACATTTACGCTAATTACGCAGTGTCCTTTTGAGCACAAAAATTCCCTTTATGTGTATTGTATTAATATCACTTTGTGTTATCTTGAACTACCAACGAAAGTGGATAGTTCACGAAAATTACCCCCATGCCTATAGTTTATATATCAAAATCGCAAAATTAACTACCCGTAAAAATAACCATGTTTATAGTATTCTTAGTTTATTTACTGAATTCTGTTACTGTTACATGCTGTTTTCAGATGAACGTGTTGGTAATCTTGTAACAGTCACCAACTCCGAAGAAGCTAAGAGGAAGGTGAAGTCACAGATGGATCTGATCGTCCGTACGATGTGGTCAAACCCACCTAATCACGGGGCTCGTATTGTGGGTTCTGTCCTCAACAATCCTGCCTGCTTCACAGAGTGGTAAGATTATGGAAGCAATGAACTCTTTTCAGACATTTTCTGCATACCGTATTTGAACTAATAAGGGCGGTTGGCGCGGGTAATTGACAGTGGGGGGCGCCCTTATTAAGATTCGTTATTCTGAAGTTTTATGAAACAGACAATACATTATAGCAGAATACCCAAGGCTGTGGAAGCGGTAAAATATTCAGTCATAAAAATATTCCAGATGAAGATATCTATTCAATATCACATATTAAGCTTAAACATCACTTGAATATTCCTTAAACTTGTAAACCATGCCAGCTGATCTTTAGACCAGAGAATGTGTGTTCCACCATTTATGTTCCAATGGAACAAGATCTTTTGTGTTCTATTTATAGACACAGGTGATTTCCCAGATCATAACAGACATGGATTTCTTTGACCTAATAATTTATTTACAATGTCTTTTACTAGCTTTCTGTTCTGAACAAAAGTTATTTATCAACAAGAATGAAGTCTTTTACTTTATCTTCAAATAAAGATGGTAAGTTTCGGGTGCTCTTTGCACTGACATGTCATCTGTAGGAATATAGACAAAATGTGGCGAAAACTTGTTCCAGTTACTTAATTTGCTGAAGAAAATTGAACACATAAAGTAGCAAAACTTTTCACATGAATTATTAATTTTGAACACCATTTTGACACTCAGTCAAAGATTTATTTCTTGAAAAAAGGTAGGGGCGCCCTTATTAGGGCAGGCGCCCTTATTAGGTCAAATACGATATCTTCTTACTCATAGCCTTTCGACGGTATGTCAAGAATGAAAGATATTTTACAATATTTACACAATATAAAATACATGTTTTAAGTTTTATTTGCTCACTTGGTCCAAAGGACCAGTGATTGAATGCAATGGGGCAGCATCTGTTGTCCATCATCCGTATCCGTCAACATTTCCTTTTAATCGCTACTAGTCCTAAACACCTGAATGCTTTTCAATGATATTTGGTTTGGAGTATTATTGGGCAAAGGATATCCACGGAGATCTAATGTTGTATACACAGAGGATGTGATTCCCGGGGGTCAAAGAGGTTGAGCCAAATAGGGGAAATTGAGGTAAATCCTCCAAATCCCTACTAGTCTTGAAGGCCACAATAGATTTTGATGAAATTTAGTCTGGGACATTATTAGGCAAAGGAGATCTATGTCCTGTAAATAGAGGTGTTACTCTTCTGGGGCTAAAGGGGAGAATCCTATAGGGTAAATACCAGGTAGAGGTAAATACTTTTAAATGCTATTAGTCCTGAACAACTGAATGAATTTTGATGAAATTTTGTCTGGAGCATTGCTGGGCAGAGGAAATCCAAAGTTATATAACTGGAGGAGGTTGCATCCCTAGGACTGGAGGGCTGGGGCCCAATAGGGGAAATATAGGAAAAACCTTTAATATCATTTTTCCTCTTCTTTTAGAATAATATGATTTGATCGATCTACATTTAGTTTTAACCATTTTTGGGAGAGGCAATTCAAAAAGTAGGAAAATATTTGTGATATCAATTATATGAGAGTATTTTGCCATGAATGAGTGAAATATCTAGGTGTGTGATGCAGGCCCTCCAGGCCTTTTGTTCTTCATAGATGCACAGTAATATTGTTATATAAAGGCATTAAGGAACTGGTTGTAAACCAGACCCTCTGCTGTAAGTTTTATCCTTTGTAGATTTTAGAGATAGATAGATGTGATTCCCGGGGGTGAAAGGGGTTGAGCCAAATAGGGGAAATTGAGGTAAATCTTCCAAATCCCTACTAGTCTTGAAGGCCACAATCTATCTATATTCATATTAGATGTATTCACTAGTGAAACTTTGGTTGATGCCTCTCTCTGTAAATTTGTAGGAAGGATGATGTACAGAAAATGGCTAGTCGTATCCTGTTGATGCGAGAAACTCTGCACCAGAAATTGGTTGCCTTGGGGACACCAGGCAACTGGGAACACATCACCACCCAACGCGGAATGTTCAGTTATACTGGGCTGACAGGTAACGCCAAAATGAATCTTGTTTTATTAGGTCATCTGACCCGAAGGATGTGCCGTGCATAAACTTTTCACATTTCAATTGCGCAATCATGGTTTTGCTGAACAACACCTATCTTAAACTTCTTCTCAAGTTCCAACAGTGGGATTCATTTTTAACTTACCTTGAATGATACTGAGATAGTCCTGAACAAGTGCTGTTATTTTTTGGTCAACAGTGCCACTTTATACTCTCTACTACTACAATAGTACAGGGACTTTTACAGTCAGATAAGGCCCCTCTTCGATCCTGTAGCTGTACCTTCCATAACCCAATATTGAGAACCCTATGTACCTGGTAATATATTTCTATGTACCAGGGATCTTCCAAGTACCTGTTATTATATTGCTACATACGAGGGATCATCCATAAGCTAATATTGAGAATGTATTGTTGTTTTAACAGAATCCCAGGTCGATGTGCTTCAGTCAAAGTACCGGATCTACATGTTGAGGTCTGGACGTATCAACATGTGTGGACTGACATCAAGCAACATTGATTATGTAGCCGATGCCATTCATTCAGTTGTCGCTAAAGATTCAGGCAACTGCCAACAAGCTGCGCTATAAGGTCATTCTTAAAGGTGGATTCTTAAAGCCGTCGAAAACATTTTTACCCCAGTCTTAGATGTCTATCAATTATTTAACAGCTTCATAGAACTGAATGATGTTATTTTGCTTCTGGTATTAAAACAAATTATCAAAACTATTGTAGAAGTTTAAAACACTTCCTTACCAAACCATTTTAATAATTTTATGAAATCTGATTTGATTTTATTAAAACACTCACAGATAATTATTAGCTCACCTGGTCCGAAGGACCAAGGTGAGCTTATGCCATACCGTTGCATCCGTCGTCCGTCCGTCAACATATAAACCCCGCATACCCATATAAAATGCCTATGATATATTGACATAGCAATACCAGTGACAAATATACTTAATCATCATTCTTGTTTCATATCTCATGAAATCCGGGTGAGCGAAACAGGTCCTCTGGGCCTCTTGTGTTATTACTAGAAATACTGTGTACACTGTATCATCAGTAAGGAATATAGAAATCAAGTCCTGTCGTTGTGGATACACTGTATACCGGTAATAAGTTAAGTTGTATGGCAAGTGTCCATTCTCATTTTCACAACTTTTTTCAATTTAAACTGCTAGTAATAACTCCAAAAAAATGTTTATTTTCAATTACAGAAGAAAATCTGTCAGTACTTGATTTCATGTTATGATATGGAGGTAGTAAGGTATAACAAAATTAAGATCATACCCTCGGGGAGCGGCAAGCTGTTTCCTGATGAATTAAAACTACCGTAATGTAATGGTGGCTTTTTATTGTCACACATAAAGTGTAGACTGCATATGTTTTTGGAAGAACATTTCTGGTATTGCTAGAAAGATCTCTTGTTTTACCAATTTTAAGAGACATTGAGAGTTTTTCTCCAGTAATGTATATTTTTTCTAAACCAAGATCATTGATCAAAGTTTCCTCATTTTTGTAGTTAAGTTTTCAGTTGTACGTACAAAATATCATGGTGTTATAACATTTAACCTTGTTGAAATGGCAGAATCTGTTATTATATTAAATGTTTGCAGTACAGCAAAGATATATAGTTATAAACGATATAACTACTAAGAAATAAGGAAATTTGTTAATGACTTAAGCAAGTTTTACAGATATTACAGTGAGTGAGGCGACAGAAGGAGGAACTTTTACAGATATTACAGTGAGTGAGGTGACAGAAGGAGGAACTTTTACAGATATTACTGTAATTTAGAAATTCCAGATTCTGTTAGAATAGAAATCAAGGTGGAAGTTTTAAATTTAACTTGGACATAATTTTATGTAGCTTGAGATAATGATTTTGTATGTAAAAACAAGTAGGATTGTAGATCCCAAGTTCCCATGAAGTACATAAGTATTGGAAAGTTCGGATTGTAGATCCCAAGTTGCCATAAAGTATAGAAGTACTGTGAATGTTACTGTACATATACACTTGATTTTCTGTGTAACAGACAAGATTATGAAAATTATGATCTGATATCTATAATTGATATTAGGTTCAATTTTTTATTTGTTCACGTTTATTTCTGCGGCCTTATTTTTACAATATTTATTCTTTATTAAACAGATAGACATACCTCATTTACTCTAGATAATAAACAGAGTACTTCACATCGTGTAATTAACACAAAGATTTGGGAAATAAGATTCTGTTTTTTTTTTTTAAAGTAAGGGTTTGAAAAAGATCCTGTAATAAAATCAACACTAATGAAAATAAAATTAACATTATTTTGTGAAAACCAGATTTGAGGGAATGAAAACAATTTTCTTTATGAAAACAATTAGGTTTCGGAAAATATGTTTGTTCATCAATAACATTCTTTTGTTTATGTTTTTTTTTTTATCTTTGATGCTTTATTGAGAGAAAAAAGAATGTCATGTGAAAATGCTTAGATCTAAATGAAAAGCGCATGCAGTCCAATGACAAAACATAAAATGATTTAAAAATTGCTTTTTAATTTAATAATAATACTTTCCTGATTGTCATGTGTAAATCATGTAATAGTCAGAAATGTTTAAAGGACCACCAAAAACATCTTTGATATTTCAATGCCACTTCATTTAATATGGCTAATTTGTGATGAAATTTCAACATAAGTATTTCCTTGGAAGAGGAAAAAGTAACAGCAAGGAATGTGAACCCTTCACATCAGGAAACGGGGACAGATTCTGTTTTAAATGGCAGGGAAATGAGATTTGAATCGGATAGTGATCGATTCTTTCTTGCATGGGATGGGGAGGGTAATTAAGACAATGCTTGAATTTGTGCAATCTTTAAAAAGTCCTCAAATTCCATTGGTTAGGACCATCATCATGATAAATTTAATCAACAATGGTTGTATATGCTTGGAACTGTGTTCTCAAGTATAACTTATACACTAGGTATGAACTGAACATTTCGATTGTAATCATATTGATTATTTCATTATTTTCCTAGACATGCATGTTTCTGTCACTACAGCAGCTGAAAGGCATTTATTTGTTGAGATGATTTAGGAAACTTAAATATCCTAGAACTTAAAGTTTGATGTAGATCAGATAAACAACATGCTAGTATATGTACACAATTATGGAATGAAATAAATAAAAGGAAAAATATTTATGTTCAAGTGTTCTTGTGTTTTACATCTCCCACAGAATTGATGAAACAATTTATAAGTTTTCAGCTCAGCACTTATAGTAACCTTGACCTGATGCTGTTCCAGACATTTATGTTCCATATTGAAATGTTTGTAGAATTTTCATACACTGAAAACTTTACATATTCACTTGTTGGGTAACATTTTAAAGTGCTTCTTAATCCATAAACAATCTTCTATTTGTTATACAATCGTAAGTCTTGGAAGAACATTACAATTTCGTAAGTAAAATGTTCTTCATAAAATAGCCATAATATAAGCACAACCTTAAATTACCTCCCTTTGACCAATCTTTGTAATTCTGAGTATATATAGTGTATAGAAATATATAGAAGCCTATATAGCTACCATGCAGTAAAAATTATAGGGAAATTATCTGCAAACTCTTTAAAAATGAATTAGATCTTAATATCTTAAGTCCTTTTGATCTAAATGTTTCTTAATTGGAAATTATGTGATATAGAAATAATTGACTTCCATACACATTTATATATCTTTGTAGAGCAATATTTTTATATGTAATTCTCTACTCCATATCGAGTCCAATTATATAATATTGCTTCACCCTGGGATGCTCCAGACCAAAGATATTAATGCATTCTTGACAAGTAGCTTTTGTAGAAAAAAAATGTGGCGGATGGACAACGGATGCCATGACAAGCTCATCTGTCCTTTTGACAAGGTGAGCTAAAAGAAATCTATCGTCGTATAAATTTATCTAAACCTGTGTTGTTTAATCCAGTATACGTATGAATAAGTACATCAGCATGGCAACTGAGTTGATAAAACTTGATTAACTAATTAGATAGTAAAACCAATTAAGTGTATATTTCATTACATATAATATCACGGGCCTCATTTTCCTGTGGTAATGAAACGTACGTGATGTACCCGATTTCTTGATCAGCTGAACGCACATGTGTGTACTTTTGATTGATGTCACGTAACCGCAGTTTGACATGTAATCGACACTGGGTTGACTGACCCATTGAGAAATTCGGTCAGGGTTCACGTAAAGGAATGTTACGCCTGCTTCCTTATACGGAAATTATTTACGCGTGGATTTCAATTCGTGTCTATATATAACCTCGACGCTACATATTTTACATATATTGTTACGGGATCTCTATAAATGAGTAGCACGGGTTATGTTTTTATGAATTATGAAAATAATTTGAATTTATTTGGGGGGGGGGGGGGGGGGGGGGAATCGCACGAACTTTTATATAACTATAAGTATGAGTATAAGTATTGTAACTGTTGTCACAATTTGTCGATTTCATTTATTGTAATAATCATATTTCGGAGTCTGGTATAGAGGATCAAAAGGTCATGCACTGGTAATAAAATTTATCTATCTTTTTCTTTATCTAAAACAAAACATTTTCATGTGGCTTTATTGTAACGAGTGCAATATGTTTAAACACAATTTAAAAAAATGCTTCACGTGTACCGTCCTTACATGTTCAACGACGAAAGTTCAAATGATGTTTTAATGAAATTGACGAGGAAAATAATTCAATAAAACATATGCCGATCGTCGCATGTACAGTATAGGATATCTAAAAAGTTTGATACACTTTCCCAGCCTGATTATGCTAGGAACTTTGCATAACTGTCACAGATCATCAAGATTTTCTCGAAGCGAACGTACCACACGCATATATATTGTCAAAATGCATAAAGGAACGCAACGACCTGTAAACTGTGAAGATGGAATGATTAATAATGTAAACTTTAGTAACCGAAAACTATCAACCAGTCAGATTATACGAGGTGACCTCGGATAAACTTTATAAGCAGGCATAACTGGCTAGGCGATTAGGCGCCGTAGATCGTATGTTCGAGGCCCGGTCAGGTCACTAGTTCCTTCGTGTGACTAAGGGTGTCTGGGCGAATCGTTATGGAACAGGACCTGTAAAAGTTTGCCATATACCAGGGACGTGACAGAAACACAAACATGGCACTATTTGTATCATCAATACGCCATTAGTAACTCTCTATGCGTCCAATTATCAGTATTTCTTTTTTATGATGTTTAACGTCCTCTTAATAGCCAGAGTCATTTGAAGGAGCATATTACGTACATCAATTAAAGCCTTTTTCATAACCCCAGGCAAAGAACAGGAGGAAATATACGCCAAGCATTTCTTATTTGCAGACTAGAATTTCCCAAATAGTTTACATCACAAGGAGACTTAACACGAACCTACCGCAGCCTACCAAAACACGCATACGCACTCGCCACACGCAAGCACGTCGCACGCACGGGAGGCCGTCCTTAAATGATCTTAGCTGTTAATAGGACGTTAAACAAAATAAACCAAACCAAACATGATATAGCACACCACAGCGCCCTGTTCTTGCTGTAGAGGTGGTGTGCGAGCGTCCCTAGAACATGTTCTAAGAACATTATTCCCGTGCTTGCTATCGCCCAAACCTTGATATGCATAAAGTTTAGGAGCGGGAGCAACTGATTAAATGACGTCCTGTATAATTTACGTAACTACTACTTATTTCATTGCGAGTGACATTTACAAACCACGCCCGAAGTAAGTGTACTTGTCAATCAAAGCAAAGTCTTGAATTGGATAGCATGATTATAAAATTATACATTTTGCAGACGACTCTTTATTTTTCCGGGGAAAAAACCAACGGATACTCGATATGGAGAATTTAGAAAAATATGTGATAAATAATGCTAAATAAAAGCACAAACCCAGTTTAAATACACGACTGAAGATTGTGCTGATTAAAACCTCGTTAAAAATTTAAAACTACTTTTGGAAATACAAAAACAGGCGTTCGCTTAAATTTGCTTTTGAAACAGAGCATCAGAATGAGTGAAAACTTCAAAAAAGAAAATATGAAGCGATAGATAGGGATATGTCGAAAAGTCACAACTACTGGTCAGCATGACCACTATTGAGAAAATAAAATATTTGAAAACAATAACAGCATTCATTACAAATGACTGACAGATTCTTAAGAAACTGCTCCACATTTCTCAAGGCTTGCATCACATCAAAATTAATTGATAGCTACGTCGTAGGGACATGGGAATGTTGGTACGGTCTATGTGTAATAGGACCTTGGGGGCTATAGATATAGTGAACACCGAGGGGGGTCATTTTTACTGAATTTTAATCCAGCCCCCAATACGTCTGAAAATGTGCTATACACACTGGAGAAGTTCATATTACACATATAGACTGTAACAAATTCTCAGGTCCCTGTGTCTCCACACATTGGGCCCAGAATACATGTAGCTTGTGCACCGTGCCTCACAAAAAAGATTTAGCCACACATACTTATGTACAGCCATTTGTTGAATATTTCCAAAGATAACAATGGTGCTGTGGTGTACTCAGGTGTATCGTCGTGTCGAAATGGAAAACAAAAATAATAAAACCGAGAATAATGTTACATGCGATATAAACAGAAATGGCCAATGCAAAACAATAAAAGTCTCGTTTCTTCACGGTATCTATTTCGTAAAAAAAATCATTTGGATAAACAAGTTTTTATTAGTTTCCTATTGTTACGACAAAATTAAAACACATATCATCACTTAAGACTCATAATGACACCCCATATGCCTGTCTCACGGGTTACCCTTGAACGTGTGACGTCATCAGGTGCAGGTGGTTTCCAACTCTGGTATTTCGGAAGGGGATTCCCTTCACAAGAACTAATTGGCGTTTTGTGTATCATGCGTATGCTTTGGCGGGAAAGAAACCATGTTCAATCACAACTCGGATCGGTGGTGATTTCGTCTGATGGTAAGTTTGTCTTCTCTCTGCCTCCTTTCATACTTTTATTATTTAGTCATAGAACCTAATTATAATTCTGCTACAATTTCTTTGTATTTTCAACACTTTTTCAATCACTTTCCATTGACATTGCCATCATTCATGGTTGTATTTGATTGAAATCTTGTGTGTTGGAAAAGAAATATCTAGACTTTTATGCAGGTAGAAATAAAAAGTAACAACAAAACCAAATTTCTTGTGGCACCATCATCATTCGTTACTTACCATATTATCATCAAAATAACAGCACCAAATAAGTGACATTGGAAAATAATGAAAATATTATCAAATGGAATTTAAATAAAACTATTTCAGCATAAAAACTTTTGCTAAAATCAGCCAAGTAACAAATCCAGAAAAAAACAGCTCATGATCATGAACATCAATGTGCCGATGTACAAATTCAGGGATGTCTCAATATCTGTTTTCCACCATATCTGTTTTCCACCATATCTGTTTTCCACCATATCTGTTTTCCACCGCCATGACTTCATTATGTATTTCACCCAGTTTGTCATACCGTATCTTGACCTCTTTTTCCTTCCTTACGATCCTTATCAGTTGATCTCCCGTCTGTTGTTTTTTTTTGCCATTTAAAACCGCTGTTTGCCAAGATATCTTTTTTTGCGAATCTATCCTCCATGCCCCCCCCCCCCCCCCCCCCCTAAAAAAAATGAGAGTACACAGTATGGGTTCCTTTTATTTAGTTTAATCTTCAATTTGACAACAAAACAAGTATTAATTCATAAAGCAGAAAGAACTTCAAAGGTATTTGATAGCATATATGGATATAATTTATAATTTATTTGATTTCTGTTCAAGAAAATTCAACACTTCAACACATCATCATCATCATCATCATCATCATCAACAACAAAGAAATTGATTGCAGACCTGCAGTCATGGTCTGACACGGAGATTTTTGTCACTGGTTGTTAAAAACATCTCAAACTTGTGTGTGGGGTTTCCCTGTACTAACACAAGTTATATGATCAGAAAGTTACAGATTTTATGTGTCAAATCATTGACGTATATAGACGTCTTTATACATCACTGGCTATGTGAATTGTTAACACCACATACTTCCGAGATCTTCTACATATGGAGCTGGATTTGACCTGATCCTTTTTAGGGCAAATAAAAGTTCTGCTAACTCGTGTACCTCACAGTCATGTAATAAATTGTGGTTCTCAATCCAGTAACTAGGACAATGCCTTCTCTCTATGCATGCTTTAAAAGAGTCGAACAAACACAGAAAGCATTCTTCAATGTTTCCAATTTCCCAGAATTCCATTGGATGCTTTTCAAGTTCCCAGAAGAGTACAGTTTTGAGCTGGTATGTTTTGAGTCCCTCACAAATGTACATGAGATGATCCTTGAGGACGATTTTCAGGGCCAGATAACAAGCTCTTGCCACTTGTGGTATGCGACAACCAAGGTAGGTCTCACAGTGGGGAAAAGATACTAGCCATTCAAGGTCGTTCTCTTGACCTTGGGAAGTTTTGGAGGATTTTGCAACCAGAACATATCCGCTTTCTGACAGGTGTTTGACGTCAGTAGCAGTTGGCCAGAAACGAGGACGAGAAAACCATTTTTGTGCACATGGTGGCCATTTTTTATGACAGTGAATACCAAACACAAGGTCAGCTTCAAAAATAACAAATTTTTGATTTTCATTCCAGTACCATGCTTGTCCAATAGGAGACAGAGTCAATTTAACTGCTGGCCCTTTTGTGTCAAGTTCTATGTAGGGAGGGTGTTTCAGAGGTCCAAAAATGCGTGACGCAGGTAGGCTGTTTTCATCTACAGAGTTCACAGAGTCAAAAACAGCTTTTCTGATCATGGATGATGAAAGATAGGTCGTGCCATTTAAAGATTTGCTGAATGTCTGCCAAGGTTCTACAAGAGTTTCCGACAGACTTGTGTTAACAACAATTTTAGTAAATCCTGAGGAATTTACACATTCTTCTAGTTTAAACAGAACCAAAGAAGAATCTGTTGAATTAATTTTCCTTTTGCTGTGGGATTGCAATTTTCTTTCTGCCTTCACAGACATTCCATCCGAGATCTGTAAGTGCCCGTCATTATATTTCATGATGATGTCAATGTCAGTACGTAAACACGAAAATGAGGTATTGCAGGGGAGACAACAACAGAAAAAACGTAAGAGGAATCGACACCATTGATCTCTGTAACTGTTTTTAAGGTCAAGGACATAGGACTTCCCTAGACCCTCTGCAGAACTGCCCACCAATGCATAGTCCAACTGGCTACATTCCAGTGTTGCACATGTTTCATTTTTTATTAACATAATGCAGGTCTTTGTCTGTTCATCTAGATTTCCAGCAGTAAGTGGCTGCCATTTGGTTTGAGTTTCGTGAATTGACTTCAGAATCTTGACCAATCTTCTTCGAGCAAAGTTGCAGAAGCAGAAAGTTCTTCTTTTCATTTTGATTGGACAATATTTTCTTATATGGCTCCAGCATCTGATGATTATGGGCTGAAATTTAAAAAGAAAGAAAAAATAGAATAGTAAACAGCACAAATTATAATACCCTTTCGGCCTACAAGTAGCCAGTTACCTCTTGCCCTATCAGATATAGACATTCTGACAGAACTTGGTCTGGTGTCAGAATGTCTTAAGTTTGGTTTCAGGGCCACAGGAAACTGGGATAACAAGCCTGCAAGGAGGAGACAATATTAACCATTATAGTGATAGACGATAACTGGATGTATAGTAATTGATTTACTGGTATCAAACCTGCCAAATATTTGTATACATGACTTTAAAATGAGATAATGTAATCGGTTTCTAGGTTTTAAAATTGGATAACTTCGTCAGAAATGTGATCTAGTTATAAGTGACTATCCATTACAGAACTTCAATGTCTGTCTATACCACAGGGACCTGAGAATTTGTTATAGTTTACCTACCCCAAGTGTGTATATAGACATTGACAGATGTTTTAGGAAACTGCATTAAAATTCCGTAAAAATGACACCCATTAGTGTTCATGAAATCTCCATATAATGAAAATAATTGAGGGGTGTCAATTTTAATCTAGCCCCCTAAATGTCAAGAAATGTGCTATATACAATAGGAAGGTCCAAATACACAGACTAACAAATACAGTAACCTCGGGTCCCTGTGATCCATGCCCTACAAAAAGACTATTGGTCCCATCAATTACACTATTGTGTTCCTAATTATCCAGATTTACATCAGTCTATTTCTAATCAATTATTATTTTCTAGGATAAATATGGTTTGGCTAATATCATAAAAAAAATTTCCAAGAATTATTGAGATTTTCAGGAGGCCTGAAAATTGATTAAATTGACAAATTTACAAATTTTGCTTTAAACAACTGTAAAATGTTATATTTCTAAACACATCCATTTTGTCCATTTTGGTGATGATCGAATGTTTTGTAGATATATGTCCCTTTCTCTTTAGGATGTATAATTGACCGTCAATGGTGCATCATCAAATTAGACAATAATTTGAACAGTTGTGATGAGAGTTAAAGCTTTAAAAAGCAATTCCTCCACAGTACTACCATCTATAGAAACACCTACCGATAAAACAACATAGAACGACCCAACGAGAGAAAACACTAAGCTCAAAGCACCAGTCAACAGCACTCCCAGAGGTATGGGGTGGGCTTTACCAGCCTGATAAAATGCTTTCTTCTTATAGGGGTCAGCTAATATATCCTGAACGGTCAGATATATTTGATGACAATACCAGCAACTAAAAATCACAACACATCCCATCATTGAGTACAGAATGCTCACTCTCTTCCTTGACCGTTGTATTAAACCTGTAGAATTTACCATTTTTATACAGATAATGCTGTTGATCGATGGTGTACCTGTACATGCGTAGGGTCTACTTTTGCTTTGCTATATATATATACACTGTCCTAAATAAATATACACAATACTATATTAGTCACGACTGATTGAATTTAAACAATATCTTAATGTGTGTGACCTAAGTATATATATATACCCCTTCAATACCTTTAACATCTGAATAAAGATTTTAAAGAATTGTTAGCTTGATGGTATATCTTAATTTTATGTGCATGTTTATAACAGTTGAGTCAGCTGGAAAAATTCTATCTTATTAAATGTGATATTTTATTTGCCTTGCATATATAATATCTGCTATTATAATGAACAATGTATTATATTTCATTAGGAACTAGCTTACATATACATTGATCCTTAATTATTTTGTCACTCAAGGATGACAGGAGGTGCTAGACTTGTATACATGCATGAGTGATTTAAAAATGTATGGATGTTCTATGACTGACCTTCACTTACCGATACCATGATATATAGAGAACAGACGAGAAAACATGTAAGGAGATACACGATCACAAAGAACAGTATGAGAGTTTTTGGCTGATATTCCCACTGAAGTTTGTAGTGTTTTAGCGTTCTATACTCCGGATACTTCAATATATCGCTAATTACCGACCAGTAAAATATGTAACAGCCATAGGACACACTACACAGAAACACGGGTGTACAGAATATATATGTCTCGTCTCGATTGTCCCAGTAAAGTCGTCAACCTGGCTGCCATATTGGCTTTTGTCCTGGTTGAGTGATTTCAATGTAAATATACACATACAAACATATTTACATATACCGGGTAGTTACTGACCATGAACTGTCTTGAAGTATCAATAATTTTTTGCTTTTATTAATTTTTGACAAACTTTTCAAGTAATGATCAGCAGGGAGATGATACTGTCTAAGGAACATACAAATGTATAGTCCAGTAATTAGTTAACTACCGGTACATGTACTTATTAGTATGTTGCTTAACGTCTATAAACAGCTAAGGGCATTTAAGGTTCCCTGTGTACAAGATGCAAGTGCATGTGTTCTGGGGGGGGGGGGGGGGGGGGTATATTTGTGTTTGTTTTCTTGTGATAGATTCTGGTACATCTCGGCCAGGGGACATAACCCAAAACCTTCCTCACTGGGGCGAACCCTTATAACTAAAGGCCAAAAGTGAGGCAGTGTCATGGAGAAGTTTAAGGAAGAAGAAAGTGTTGAAAAGAAAAGATCCCAAATTTAGTCACCTCTTACAATCATGCAATGGGGACAGCAGGTACAATTCTTACGCCGCCCTCAAGGTTGAGGGGATTAAGATGCACATACATTAGGTACATTTAAGAATCCTCTTGTCCAGTTCTAGAAGACCCCCAGCAGGGTTATGGTGGCCATAGGAATACATGTACCTGCTCCAGCTAGTTGGCATGGTGTGCTATAATGTCTTCCTATACAGTATTAATTGACATATTTTTTTGTACTTTCAATCTTTAGTAATTAGAAAATAAAAATAAACAATTTCTTTTCTGTAAGATGCAGAGTCATGTTATTAAGCCAGCATTAGTACCGTTGATTGGGAGCAATAAGGTTTTCTCACATCAATCAGCTTAACCTTACCAGAAATTTACATTTATAAGATCTCCGAGGTAAGATATTCTGTAAAAACATTGGTCTGGCCATAAGTAAATTTGTATACCCATTGGTAGATGCATGCTTTGTAGTATTTACACGAAGGGTTTAGACGTTTGTATAGGTTATCATTATACTTTGTAGTATTTACACGAGGGTTTAGACGTTTGTAGAGGTTATCATTATACTTTGTAGAATTTACACGAGGGTTTAGACGTTTGTATAGGTTATCATTATACTTTGTAGTATTTACACGAAGGTTTAGACGTTTGTATAGGTTATCATTATACTTTGTAGTATTTACACGAAGGTTTAGACGTTTGTATAGGTTATCAATATACTTTGTAGTATTTACACGAAGGTTTAGACGTTTGTATAGGTTATCATTATACTTTGTAGTATTTACACGAAGGTTTAGACGTTTGTATAGGTTATCATTATACTTTGTAGTATTTACACGAGGGTTTAGACGTTTGTATAGGTTATCATTATACTTTGTAGTATTTACACGAGGGTTTAGACGTTTGTATAGGTTATCATTATACTTTGTAGTATTTACACGAGGGTTTAGACGTTTGTATAGGTTATCATTATACTTTGTAGTATTTACACGAGGATTTAGACGTTTGTATAGGTTATCATTATACTTTCAGACTGTAGGAGTGTACCTGGTAAAATTGGATGCCATGTGAGTATTACATTTTGTAATATATTTTTGTTCGTTTTTCCATTTTAAACTTTGTACATAGTGTACATGAATCATTGTCGGTAGACCACGGTCGTTTTGTCACAGGTCTCTTCACCTACTTCAATAAGTGAAAGTTGTCACAAGGACATGTATAGGAAATTCAACAACAGAAGAAGTGTTCTAGTAGCAATAATGAGAAATGTCCTACCCTTACTGGGCTCAAACTAGAGACGTTAGTCTTAGTGGGTATCCTACCCTTACTCGGCTCAAACTAGGGACGTTAGTCTTAGTGGGTATCCTGCCTCACTGGGCTCAAACTAGGGACGTTAGTCTTAGTGGGTATCCTGCCCACACTGGGCTCAAACTAGGGACGTTAGTCTTAGTGGGTATCCTGCCCACACTGGGCTCAAACTAGGGACGTTAGTCTTAGTGGGTATCCTGCCCTCACTGGGCTCAAACTAGGGACGTTAGTCTTAGTGGGTATCCTGCCCACACTGGGCTCAAACTAGGGACGTTAGTCTTAGTGGGTATCCTGCCACACTGGGCTCAAACTAGGGACGTTAGTCTTAGTGGGTATCCTGCCCACACTGGGCTCAAACTAGGGACGTTAGTCTTAGTGGGTATCCTGGCCTCACTGGGCTCAAACTAGGGACGTTAGTCATAGTGGGTATCCTGCCCTCACTGGGCTCAAACTAGAGACGTTAGTCTTAGTGGGTATCCTGCCCACACTGGGCTCAAACTAGGGACGTTAGTCTTAGTGGGTATCCTGCCCCACTGGGCTCAAACTAGGGACGTTAGTCTTAGTGGGTATCCTGGCCTCACTGGGCTCAAACTAGGGACGTTAGTCTTAGTGGGTATCCTGCCCACACTGGGCTCAAACTAGGGACGTTAGTCTTAGTGGGTATCCTGCCCTCACTGGGCTCAAACTAGGGACGTTAGTCTTAGTGGGTATCCTGCCCACACTGGGCTCAAACTAGGGACGTTAGTCTTAGTGGGTATCCTGCCCACACTGGGCTCAAACTAGGGACGTTAGTCTTAGTGGGTATCCTGCCCTCACTGGGCTCAAACTAGGGACGTTAGTCCTAGTGGGTATCCTGCCCACACTGGGCTCAAACTAGGGACGTTAGTCCTAGCGGGTATCCTGCCCACACTGGGCTCAAACTAGGGACGTTAGTCTTAGTGGGTATCCTGCCCACACTGGGCTCAAACTAGGGACGTTAGTCTTAGTGGGTATCCTGCCCACACTGGGCTCAAACTAGGGACGTTAGTCTTAGTGGGTATCCTGCCTCACTGGGCTCAAACTAGGGACGTTAGTCTTAGTGGGTATCCTGCCCACACTGGGCTCAAACTAGGGACGTTAGTCTTAGTGGGTATCCTGGCCTCACTGGGCTCAAACTAGGGACGTTAGTCTTAGTGGGTATCCTGTCCACACTGGGCTCAAACTAGGGACGTTAGTCTTAGTGGGTATCCTGCCCACACTGGGCTCAAACTAGGGACGTTAGTCTTAGTGGGTATCCTGTCCACACTGGGCTCAAACTAGGGACGTTAGTCTTAGTGGGTATCCTGGCCTCACTGGGCTCAAACTAGAGACGTTAGTCTTAGTGGGTATCCTGCCCACACTGGGCTCAAACTAGGGACGTTAGTCTTAGTGGGTATCCTGCCCACACTGGGCTCAAACTAGGGACGTTAGTCTTAGTGGGTATCCTGCCCACACTGGGCTCAAACTAGAGACGTTAGTCTTAGTGGGTATCCTGGCCTCACTGGGCTCAAACTAGGGACGTTAGTCATAGTGAGTATCCTGCCCTCACTGGGCTCAAACTAGGGACGTTAGTCTTAGTGGGTATCCTGCCCACACTGGGCTCAAACTAGGGACGTTAGTCATAGTGGGTATCCTGCCTCACTGGGCTCAAACTAGGGACGTTAGTCTTAGTGGGTATCCTGCCCACACTGGGCTCAAACTAGGGACGTTAGTCTTAGTGGGTATCCTGGCCTCACTGGGCTCAAACTAGGGACGTTACTCTTAGTGGGTATCCTGCCCACACTGGGCTCAAACTAGGGACGTTAGTCTTAGTGGGTATCCTGTCCACACTGGGCTCAAACTAGGGACGTTAGTCTTAGTGGGTATCCTGCCCTCACTGGGCTCAAACTAGGGACGTTAGTCTTAGTGGGTATCCTGCCCTCACTGGGCTCAAACTAGAGACGTTAGTCTTAGTGGGTATCCTGGCCTCACTGGGCTCAAACTAGGGACGTTAGTCTTAGTGGGTATCCTGCCCACACTGGGCTCAAACTAGGGACGTTAGTCTAAGTGGGTATCCTGCCCACACTGGGCTCAAACTAGGGACGTTAGTCTTAGTGGGTATCCTGTCCACACTGGGCTCAAACTAGGGACGTTAGTCTTAGTGGGTATCCTGCCCACACTGGGCTCAAACTAGGGACGTTAGTCTTAGTGGGTATCCTGCCCACACTGGGCTCAAACTAGGGACGTTAGTCTTAGTGGGTATCCTGTCCACACTGGGCTCAAACTAGGGACGTTAGTCATAGTGGGTATCCTGCCCACACTGGGCTCAAACTAAGGACGTTAGTCTTAGTGGGTATCCTGTCCACACTGGGCTCAAACTAGGGACGTTAGTCTTAGTGGGTATCCTGGCCTCACTGGGCTCAAACTAGGGACGTTAGTCTTAGTGGGTATCCTGGCCTCACTGGGCTCAAACTAGAGACGTTAGTCTTAGTGGGTATCCTGTCCACACTGGGCTCAAACTAGGGACGTTAGTCTTAGTGGGTATCCTGACCACACTAGGGCTCAAACTAGAGACGTTAGTCTTAATGGGTATCCTGGCCTCACTGGGCTCAAACTAAAGCCGTTAGTCTTAGTGGGTATCCTGCCCACACTGGGCTCAAACTAGGGACGTTAGTCTTAGTGGGTATCCTGCCCACACTGGGATCAAACTAGAGACGTTAGTCTTAGTGGGTATCCTGGCCTCACTGGGCTCAAACTAGAGACGTTAGTCATAGTGAGTATCCTGCCCTCACTGGGCTCAAACTAGGGACGTTAGTCATAGTGAGTATCCTGCCCACACTGGGCTCAAACTAGGGACGTTAGTCTTAGTGGGTATCCTGTCCTCACTGGGCTCAAACTAGGGACGTTAGTCTTAGTGGGTATCCTGCCCACACTGGGCTCAAACTAGGGACGTTAGTCTTAGTGGGTATCCTGGCCTCACTGGGCTCAAACTAGGGACGTTACTCCTAGTGGGTATCCTGCCCACACTGGGATCAAACTAGGGACGTTAGTCTTAGTGGGTATCCTGTCCACACTGGGCTCAAACTAGGGACGTTAGTCTTAGTGGGTATCCTGGCCTCACTGGGCTCAAACTAGAGACGTTAGTCTCAGTGGGTATCCTGTCCACACTGGGCTCGAACTAGGGACGTTAGTCTTAGTGGGTATCCTGCCCTCACTGGGCTCAAACTAGGGACGTTAGTCCTAGCGGGTATCCTGCCCACACTGGGCTCAAACTAGGGACGTTAGCCCTCGCGGGTATCCTGCCCACACTGGGCTCAAACTAGGGACGTTAGTCTTAGTGGGTATCCTGCCCACACTGGGCTCAAACTAGGGACGTTAGTCATAGTGGGTATCCTGCCCACACTGGGCTCAAACTAGGGACGTTAGTCCTAGTGGGTATCCTGGCCTCACTGGGCTCAAACTAGGGACGTTAGTCTTAGTGGGTATCCTGCCCACACTGGGCTCAAACTAGGGACGTTAGTCATAGTGGGTATCCTGCCCACACTGGGCTCAAACTAGGGACGTTAGTCTTAGTGGGTATCCTGTCCACACTGGGCTCAAACTAGGGACGTTAGTCTTAGTGGGTATCCTGCCCACACTGGGCTCAAACTAGGGACGTTAGTCTTAGTGGGTATCCTGCCCACACTGGGCTCAAACTAGGGACGTTAGTCTTAGTGGGTATCCTGCCCTCACTGGGCTCAAACTAGAGACGTTAGTCTTAGTGGGTATCCTGCCACACTGGGCTCAAACTAGGGACGTTAGTCTTAGTGGGTATCCTGCCCACACTGGGCTCAAACTAGGGACGTTAGTCTTAGTGGGTATCCTGCCCTCACTGGGCTCAAACTAGGGACGTTAGTCATAGTGGGTATCCTGCCCACACTGGGCTCAAACTAGGGACGTTAGTCTTAGTGGGTATCCTGCCCTCACTGGGCTCAAACTAGGGACGTTAGTCTTAGTGGGTATCCTGCCCACACTGGGCTCAAACTAGGGACGTTAGTCTTAGTGGGTATCCTGCCCACACTGGGCTCAAACTAGGGACGTTAGTCCTAGTGGGTATCCTGCCCACACTGGGCTCAAACTAGGGACGTTAGTCTTAGTGGGTATCCTGCCCACACTGGGCTCAAACTAGGGACGTTAGTCTTAGTGGGTATCCTGGCCCTCACTGGGCTCAAACTAGGGACGTTAGTCTTAGTGGGTATCCTGCCCACACTGGGCTCAAACTAGGGACGTTAGTCTTAGTGGGTATCCTGCCCTCACTGGGCTCAAACTAGGGACGTTAGTCTTAGTGGGTATCCTGCCCACACTGGGCTCAAACTAGGGACGTTAGTCCTTAGTGGGTATCCTGCCCACACTGGGCTCAAACTAGGGACGTTAGTCTTAGTGGGTATCCTGCCCACACTGGGCTCAAACTAGGGACGTTAGTCATAGTGGGTATCCTGCCCACACTGGGCTCAAACTAAGACGTTAGTCCTAGTGGGTATCCTGGCCTCACTGGGCTCAAACTAGGGACGTTAGTCTTAGTGGGTATCCTGCCCACACTGGGCTCAAACTAGGGACGTTAGTCATAGTGGGTATCCTGCCCTCACTGGGCTCAAACTAGGGACGTTAGTCTTAGTGGGTATCCTGTCCACACTGGGCTCAAACTAGGGACGTTAGTCTTAGTGGGTATCCTGCCCACACTGGGCTCAAACTAGGGACGTTAGTCTTAGTGGGTATCCTGTCCACACTGGGCTCAAACTAGGGACGTTAGTCTTAGTGGGTATCCTGCACTCACTGGGCTCAAACTAGGGACGTTAGTCTTAGTGGGTATCCTGCCCACACTGGGCTCAAACTAGGGACGTTAGTCTTAGTGGGTATCCTGCCCACACTGGGCTCAAACTAGGGACGTTAGTCTTAGTGGGTATCCTGCCCTCACTGGGCTCAAACTAGGGACGTTAGTCTTAGTGGGTATCCTGCCCACACTGGGCTCAAACTAGGGACGTTAGTCTTAGTGGGTATCCTGCCCACACTGGGCTCAAACTAGGGACGTTAGTCTTAGTGGGTATCCTGCCACACTGGGCTCAAACTAGAGACGTTAGTCTTAGTGGGTATCCTGCCCACACTGGGCTCAAACTAGAGACGTTAGTCTTAGTGGGTATCCTGCCCTCACTGGGCTCAAACTAGGGACGTTAGTCTTAGTGGGTATCCTGCCCACACTGGGCTCAAACTAGGGACGTTAGTCTTAGTGGGTATCCTGTCCCACACTGGGCTCAAACTAGGGATGTTAGTCTTAGTGGGTATCCTGGCCTCACTGGGCTCAAACTAGGGACGTTAGTCTTAGTGGGTATCCTGCCCTCACTGGGCTCAAACTAGGGACGTTAGTCTTAGTGGGTATCCTGTCCACACTGGGCTCAAACTAGGGACGTTAGTCTTAGTGGGTATCCTGCCCTCACTGGGCTCAAACTAGAGAC
The DNA here is from genome assembly GCF_902652985.1 of Pecten maximus. Classification (NCBI taxonomy): domain Eukaryota; kingdom Metazoa; phylum Mollusca; class Bivalvia; order Pectinida; family Pectinidae; genus Pecten; species Pecten maximus. Next base: position 4,268 of record NW_022979656.1, on the reverse strand, counting down.
GTTAGTCTTAGTGGGTATCCTGCCACACTGGGCTCAAACTAGGGACGTTAGTCTTAGTGGGTATCCTGCCCCACTGGGCTCAAACTAGGGACGTTAGTCTTAGTGGGTATCCTGCCCACACTGGGATCAAACTAGGGACGTTAGTCTTAGTGGGTATCCTGCCCTCACTGGGCTCAAACTAGGGACGTTAGTCATAGTGGGTATCCTGCCCACACTGGGATCAAACTAGGAGACGTTAGTCATTAGTGGGTATCCTGCCCACACTGGGCTCAAACTAGGGACGTTAGTCTTAGTGGGTATCCTGGCCTCACTGGGCTCAAACTAGGGACGTTACTCTTAGTGGGTATCCTGCCCACACTGGGCTCAAACTAGGGACGTTAGTCTTAGTGGGTATCCTGGCCTCACTGGGCTCAAACTAGGGACGTTAGTCTTAGTGGGTATCCTGCCCACACTGGGCTCAAACTAGGGACGTTAGTCTTAGTGGGTATCCTGCCCACACTGGGCTCAAACTAGGGACGTTAGTCTTAGTGGGTATCCTGCCCTCACTGGGCTCAAACTAGGGACGTTAGTCTTAGTGGGTATCCTGCCCACACTGGGCTCAAACTAGGGACGTTAGTCTTAGTGGGTATCCTGCCCTCACTGGGCTCAAACTAGGGACGTTAGTCCTTAGTGGGTATCCTGCCCACACTGGGCTCAAACTAGGGACGTTAGTCTTAGTGGGTATCCTGCCCACACTGGGCTCAAACTAGGGACGTTAGTCTTAGTGGGTATCCTGCCCACACTGGGCTCAAACTAGGGACGTTAGTCTTAGTGGGTATCCTGCCCACACTGGGCTCAAACTAGGGACGTTAGTCTAGTGGGTATCCTGCCCTCACTGGGCTCAAACTAGGGACGTTAGTCTTAGTGGGTATCCTGCCCACACTGGGCTCAAACTAGGGACGTTAGTCTTAGTGGGTATCCTGCCCACACTGGGCTCAAACTAGGGACGTTAGTCTTAGTGGGTATCCTGCCCACACTGGGCTCAAACTAGGGACGTTAGTCTAGTGGGTATCCTGCCCACACTGGGCTCAAACTAGGGACGTTAGTCTTAGTGGGTATCCTGTCCACACTGGGCTCAAACTAGGGACGTTAGTCTTAGTGGGTATCCTGCCTACACTGGGCTCAAACTAGGGACGTTAGTCTTAGTGGGTATCCTGCCCACACTGGGCTCAAACTAGGGACGTTAGTCTTAGTGGGTATCCTGCCCACACTGGGCTCAAACTAGGGACGTTAGTCTTAGTGGGTATCCTGCCCACACTGGGCTCAAACTAGGGACGTTAGTCTTAGTGGGTATCCTGCCCACACTGGGCTCAAACTAGGGACGTTAGTCTTAGTGGGTATCCTGCCCTCACTGGGCTCAAACTAGGGACGTTAGTCTTAGTGGGTATCCTGCCCACACTGGGCTCAAACTAGGGACGTTAGTCTTAGTGGGTATCCTGGCCTCACTGGGCTCAAACTAGGGACGTTAGTCTTAGTGGGTATCCTGCCCACACTGGGCTCAAACTAGGGACGTTAGTCTTAGTGGGTATCCTGGCCTCACTGGGCTCAAACTAGGGACGTTAGTCTTAGTGGGTATCCTGCCCACACTGGGCTCAAACTAGGGACGTTAGTCTTAGTGGGTATCCTGTCCACACTGGGCTCAAACTAGGGACGTTAGTCTTAGTGGGTATCCTGCCACACTGGGCTCAAACTAGGGACGTTAGTCTTAGTGGGTATCCTGCCCTCACTGGGCTCAAACTAGGGACGTTAGTCTTAGTGGGTATCCTGCCCTCACTGGGCTCAAACTAGGGACGTTAGTCTTAGTGGGTATCCTGCCCACACTGGGCTCAAACTAGGGACGTTAGTCTTAGTGGGTATCCTGCCCACACTGGGCTCAAACTAGGGACGTTAGTCTTAGTGGGTATCCTGTCCACACTGGGCTCAAACTAGGGACGTTAGTCTTAGTGGGTATCCTGCCCACACTGGGCTCAAACTAGGGACGTTAGTCTTAGTGGGTATCCTGCCCACACTGGGCTCAAACTAGGGACGTTAGTCTTAGTGGGTATCCTGCCACACTGGGCTCAAACTAGGGACGTTAGTCTTAGTGGGTATCCTGCCCACACTGGGCTCAAACTAGGGACGTTAGTCTTAGTGGGTATCCTAGCCTCACTGGGCTCAAACTAGGGACGTTAGTCTTAGTGGGTATCCTGCCCTCACTGGGCTCAAACTAGGGACGTTAGTCTTAGTGGGTATCCTGCCCTCACTGGGCTCAAACTAGGGACGTTAGTCTTAGTGGGTATCCTGCCCACACTGGGCTCAAACTAGGGACGTTAGCTCTTAGTGGGTATCCTGCCCACACTGGGCTCAAACTAGGGACGTTAGTCTTAGTGGGTATCCTGCCCTCACTGGGCTCAAACTAGGGACGTTAGTCTTAGTGGGTATCCTGCCCACACTGGGCTCAAACTAGGGACGTTAGTCTTAGTGGGTATCCTGCCCACACTGGGCTCAAACTAGGGACGTTAGTCTTAGTGGGTATCCTGCCCTCACTGGGCTCAAACTAGGGACGTTAGTCTTAGTGGGTATCCTGCCCACACTGGGCTCAAACTAGGGACGTTAGTCTTAGTGGGTATCCTGCCCACACTGGGCTCAAACTAGGGACGTTAGTCTTAGTGGGTATCCTGCCCACACTGGGCTCAAACTAGGGACGTTAGTCTTAGTGGGTATCCTGCCCACACTGGGCTCAAACTAGGGACGTTAGTCTTAGTGGGTATCCTGCCCTCACTGGGCTCAAACTAGGGACGTTAGTCCTTAGTGGGTATCCTGCCCACACTGGGCTCAAACTAGGGACGTTAGTCTTAGTGGGTATCCTGCCCACACTGGGCTCAAACTAGGGACGTTAGTCTTAGTGGGTATCCTGCCCTCACTGGGCTCAAACTAGGGACGTTAGTCTTAGTGGGTATCCTGCCCACACTGGGCTCAAACTAGGGACGTTAGTCTTAGTGGGTATCCTGCCCTCACTGGGCTCAAACTAGGGACGTTAGTCTAGTGGGTATCCTGCCCACACTGGGCTCAAACTAGGGACGTTAGTCTTAGTGGGTATCCTGCCCACACTGGGCTCAAACTAGGGACGTTAGTCTTAGTGGGTATCCTGCCCACACTGGGCTCAAACTAGGGACGTTAGTCTTAGTGGGTATCCTGCCCACACTGGGCTCAAACTAGGGACGTTAGTCTTAGTGGGTATCCTGCCCTCACTGGGCTCAAACTAGGGACGTTAGTCTTAGTGGGTATCCTGCCCACACTGGGCTCAAACTAGGGACGTTAGTCTTAGTGGGTATCCTGCCCTCACTGGGCTCAAACTAGGGACGTTAGTCTTAGTGGGTATCCTGCCCACACTGGGCTCAAACTAGGGACGTTAGTCTTAGTGGGTATCCTGCCCACACTGGGCTCAAACTAGGGACGTTAGTCTTAGTGGGTATCCTGCCCACACTGGGCTCAAACTAGGGACGTTAGTCTTAGTGGGTATCCTGCCCTCACTGGGCTCAAACTAGGGACGTTAGTCTTAGTGGGTATCCTGCCCACACTGGGCTCAAACTAGGGACGTTACTCTTAGTGGGTATCCTGCCCACACTGGGCTCAAACTAGGGACGTTAGTCTTAGTGGGTATCCTGGCCCACACTGGGCTCAAACTAGGGACGTTAGTCTTAGTGGGTATCCTGCCCACACTGGGCTCAAACTAGGGACGTTAGTCTTAGTGGGTATCCTGCCCACACTGGGCTCAAACTAGGGACGTTAGTCTTAGTGGGTATCCTGCCATCACTGGGCTCAAACTAGGGACGTTAGTCTTAGTGGGTATCCTGCCCACACTGGGCTCAAACTAGGGACGTTAGTCATTAGTGGGTATCCTGCCCACACTGGGCTCAAACTAGGGACGTTAGTCTTAGTGGGTATCCTGCCCTCACTGGGCTCAAACTAGGGACGTTAGTCTTAGTGGGTATCCTGCCCACACTGGGCTCAAACTAGGGACGTTAGTCTTAGTGGGTATCCTGCCCACACTGGGCTCAAACTAGGGACGTTAGTCTTAGTGGGTATCCTGCCCACACTGGGATCAAACTAGGGACGTTAGTCTTAGTGGGTATCCTGTCCACACTGGGCTCAAACTAGGGACGTTAGTCTTAGTGGGTATCCTGCCCACACTGGGCTCAAACTAGGGACGTTAGTCTTAGTGGGTATCCTGTCCACACTGGCTTTCA
>NW_022979655.1:0-11329 GCF_902652985.1 Pecten maximus | reverse complement strand
TAACCGTCCTAGCAGCTCTAGAAATGACGTCAGAATTGCACGTTGAGCGTCACCATATTCCGTAGTATTGTAACCACACGTCCGCGGTAGCGTGGTTGATTGTTCATCGATGGAAGTTTTGCCGAAATCATTACGTTTTCCTGTTGATCACATCCCACTGGAGGTGCCCAAAAAGATCCGAAGCTCCTAGCAGCTCTAGAAATGACGTCAGAACTGCACGTTGAGCGTCACCATATTCCGTAGTTATGTAACCACGCGTCCGCGGTAGCGCGGTTAATTGTTCACCGATGGAAGTTTTGCCGAAATCATAACGTTTTCTTGTTTATCACATCCCACTGGAGGTGTCCAAAAAGATCCGAAGCTCCTAGCAGCTCTAGAAATGACGTCAGAACTGCACGTTGAGCGTCACCATATTCCGTAGTATTGTAACCACGCGTCCGCGGTAGCGTGGTTGATTGTTCATCGATGGAAGTTTTGCAACCCAAGCGCTACAATGAAATCGATTTCACATGTGCCGTTCTTTCAATTGAACAAACAGGGGAATATCTGAACTTAAATCCCAGATTTAGCAAAGAGTAAGTGAAGTTTAACGTATCTAATGTAAATATAACAATTAAACGCTTGTTAGATTATATTTATTGTCAATATCAATGCAATCTGGGTGACTGAGGAACAGGATGATGTCTTGGTAGAACTCTCAAAACTCGCCCCTAAAAGTCTCAACATGGACTCCACTTTAAGACTTTCTTTCTCACTACTGCACTACTAAATGTACATGTAATTTGTTTATCACTATCCCTTAACTGGCTCCATTCGTATAGTCTTCAGGTCGTGATGGTGCATGAAGGTGTTAATGGAATCTTTAATTTGAAATGTTATTGTGCAATATCGTGAATATCTTGTACATTTATGATCTTTCGTATCAATGGACGACTTCACAAACATACAATTGAACCATTAACAGTTATTGTCTTTTTCAGTAAAATGCGGACAGTTTCCACTTAAAAGAGATTTTGACAAAGAAGCTGCCGAGAGCAAAAAAAATATGCAAGGTTTAATAGATTCTTTAAAAGCAATATGTGAGTATATAAGTATGTTTTATTATATAAGTGATATGGTCTTAATGATATTATTGGTAATTTTTTTCTTTCGTAAATGGTTATTCATACATGCTTAAGGATAGTATTTCGAAATAACCAATAGCGACATAAATGCTATCATCTTATCACATAAAGTAATTATTACAAACACTTTTCATACAAATGGCAGTATCACTGACTACTGAAACAAACAAGGATCAAATTTCTGGGCCCACAATTTCTGGGCCCACAATCAGCTTTTCTGAAAGTAAGTGTTTTAAATATTAAATATGTTGTCTTTGTATTTCAGCAGTATAATGACATATGATGACAACAGCAATATATATAACTGATTTTAGCTTGACTACATAAGATTATAGTATGAAGTAACTGTATTCCCATCAATAAGTCTAGACAAACACTGTGAAATTACAGGACTATTTGATATGTATATGCAGTATTGCGTTCTTGCCATTTTTCAAACAAGCAAAACTTTCTTGTGAAATCATATGTTCATTTCTCACAAATTCTTGAACAATGTCTTCTGCAATTTCTTTATTCAATGAAATGTGTTGGGTATTTAACTTTAAACAATGCTATCAAATATTAGTGGCAAACATATATATTCTGATAGAGAAAAATACACCTTCAAAATCAAAAGAATATCCTAATGAAAGCAATCCTATCCCCTTTACATACATTAAGTTAAAAAGATAAAATCTAGTTATACAATATACATTATATTCATATTCTAGCTTCTGAGAGTTCAAATTCATTGCCACGTAAATCTATACTGCGCCTTACCAAACGGAGATTTGCAACACGTGAGTACAAACAGTAGTAACAAAATTTTATGATATATTTCAACATATGCATGTTATTTCAATAAAGTATTACCTAAGGGTAATTAGTATCATATCGTTGTAAAAAAGAAATGTTCAGAGTTGATTATTTCCCATTAAAGGGTAAAAGATGTGAACATCTTTATTTCAGGATCACACAAAGGACGTTGTGAAGCCAAAACTGTGAGATTTGATGTTACACAGCGTAAAGATAATATACATATGTACATACAATATATAAATCACTTAGAACGGTAATAAGAAGTACAATAACAAGCGCTTGTAAATATCAAAATAAGAATATGGTTATTATTAGGGTACATCTACCTGTAAATTATGTTTTTATCACCAAAATCTATTTATAATTCGTATAGACATATTGCTACACATGTATAGTGAAATAAATCCATTTTTAGATTTTATATGCATAAAATACTGTGTATTAGTAGTGAACCAATCAGAATCAAGTATTGTTAATTTGTAATATTTAAAATGTTAGAGGAAACCATATTGGAGGATTTGCTGGCGGCAAGAAAGATCAGCTGTAGTATCAAAGTTAGAACAAGGCTTTTCACTGGAGGAGAGGTCCTGGAACCCAGGGACATCAAAACTCTGACGGGCCGTCAGTGGCTAAATGATAAGGTATTCAGATCTTCTTATCACACAGTTATTGCCCATGCTATCCCTTTAACAAATCATATACCGGTAATGGTATATAACAAAGGCTATCCTAATTTGACTAAGGCGGTATTTTTTTTACATAGATAATCATAAGATGTACATGGTTATTGTAGCGTCGTTCAAGCTTGAATAGACAACCAGATCTGATGCTAATAACTTCAGTCGGCAGGTGCCGGTGTATTCTTCACATTGTAAAACAGGCATGGTCTTCACACAAACTGATGACGTAGTTATCATGTACAAAACAAGGGAGCACTCATTATACAGAATGGGGGTGACCATTATTTATGTTAAAGTTTATACGATAACTATCGTCACATCCCCCTCGTTTAGCACTTTAATTTAGTTCAGAGTTTCCCTTACTTACAGTCACTACAAACGCGGTTGTGCCATTTGACCTACACTGTCCTAACCGACTTATTAACACAACAACTAACTATAAACGTTTAACAAACTAACTACTAGGTGATGTGGAAAGTCCTTGGAACAATGTCTGAGCAACCTACAATATGACTAGATAAGTGTTCTGTATGATTCAGAGATTCACATAAAGATTACGTAGAGTATCTTTAAATTAACAAACACACTACTGACTAGACATCTAGATAAACACGTGTATTTTGGCACTTCACTGTTGTTTTCGGTCGCGATTCAAGATGCACACGTAGTCATTCAGGTAATTCGGTCTGTTCACTTCACGATTGGACCTCCTGAGCGTGACCTCTGCATGTGGCTCCTCATGGTCAGTAGTGGGAGGTGCCTGGTCCTCGTTGACATTCGGTGTGTCTGGAACATCTCCTTCTGGTGTCGCATTTAACTGACCATCATCCTCTGTGAAAACTTCAGGAGTCTTATGGAGATGACGCCTGTTTCTCCGATAAGTCGAACCCTCTTCAGTTTGAACCTTGTATGATCGAATGTTGACTTTTACCTTTACACGGGCTTTAGTCCATTCCTTCCCTGGTTCTGTCGGTTTCATTCTGACCGTTTCTCCAGGCATTAGTTCAACTAACGCCTTAGTGCCGCGATTGTAGTAATGTTGTTATTTTCCTTTTTTTTTGGTTTATGTCTTTCCTTGTCTCCGACGTAGGAATTGTGCTTGGCTCCAATAATGGCGTTGTTAATGGAAGCAAAGTCCTAGTCCTTCTACCGTACAGTCTTTGCACTGGGGATGACTTCACTATCTCTCCTGGCGTGTTCCGCCAATCCAAAATAGCAAGATAAGGGTCCCGTCGATCCTTCCTTGATTTTTCCAGAATTCGCTTTACAGTTCTCACCGCATTTTCCACCTTACCATTGGACTGTGGATATCTTGGTGAACTAGTGATGTGTTGGAATTCATATTCTTTCGAAAAATCTGAGAATTGTTTTCCGTTGAATGGTGGACCATTGTCAGACATTACTATGCATGGTAACCCATACCGCGAGAAATGAGACTTTAACTTTCTGATGACCTCGTTGCCCTTCTTGTCATGGAGGCGGTCAATCTCAACAAAATCAGAATAGTAGTCCACAGTGAGAAGGTAATCTTTTCCAGCTGTATGGAACAAATCCACACCTACTTTCTCCCATGGCCGATTCGGGATTTCGTGTGGTATCATGGGCTCTCGGCTATTTTCAGCTGAGTAAGTATTGCAAGTCTTGCATGCCTGAATATGTTTTTCAAAATCTGAATACAGGTTTGGCCAATATAACGACTCCTTCGCTCTTCGCAAGCATCCCTGAAGGCCGATATGACTGGAATGCGCCCTTTCTATCATGTTTTGGCGCTCCGAGAATGGAACTATGACACGGTCGTTCTTGAAGACCAACCCGTTCTGGATCGTAAGCTCCTCTCGAAATGGGAAGTATTTTTTTTACTTCTAGAGAAAGTTGTTCCATGCTGTCCGGCCAGCCCCTGCGAATGACACACATTAGCTCTGCAAGATTGGTATCAGTTTTGGTGGCTCGTTGTAACCTACACAAAGTCTCGGGTGATACTGCCAGATGCTTTACACCATTTACCTGTTCCACTTCTATGTTGTGACTAATATTTCGCCTTTCTTCATCAGTTGACGGCAAAAATGCCCTGCTCAATGTATCAGCCATGTACATGTGTCTGCCTTTTTTGTAGATAATTGTATAGTCAAACCGCTGTAGATTGAGTAGCATCCGTTGTAATCGCTTTGGAGTGCTGAACAAGTTCTTCTTGTGGATAATCTCCAAAGGTTTGTGATCAGACTCGACAATCACTTTGTTTCCATATGTGTACTGCTCAAACTTTGTCATTCCAAAAACCACAGCTAGCAGCTCCTTCTCGATCTGGGCGTAATTGCACTCGGTAGCCGTAAGCGCTCTTGACGCATACCCCACTGGGTGTCCTTCTTGGAGGAGGCAGGCTCCTAGCCCGTACTCCGATGCATCACACTGTAATATTGCCTGTTTCTTTGGGTCAAAATACCTCAACACCGGAGTGTCGGATAGTGTTGCCTTTATCTCACTAAATGCTTGGCCATGTACAGCCTCATCCCAAACAAACTCAGAGTCCTTTTTCAAAAGGTCGCGTAAAGGAGAAGTCAGCTCAGACAGCCGTGGTGCGAATTTTTGCACAAAATTGATCATTCCCAGTAGACGTTGTATGCCTGCCTTGTCCTTGGGAGTGGGCATCTCAGTGATGGCCTTGACCTTCGCCGGATCCATTTCTAAACCTCTTTCTGAGATTACGTGGCCCAAGTATGTGACAGAACTTAGACAAAGCTTTAATTTTTCCTTGTTCAGTTTGATATTCTTCTCGCGGCATCTGTCGAACAAAGCATGGAGTTTCCGGTCATGATCTTGCCTTGCCTCTGCGTCAGTGTCACCGCATCCAAACACAACGATGTCATCATGTATTGCCTTGGTTCCCTCTAGACCCTCCAGTGCTTCATCCAGCCTACGTTGAAACTCTTCTGGCGCTGGGGAGATACCAAAAGGCATTCTTATCCACCGATAACGGCCCCATGGCGTGCCAAATGTCGTCAAATAACTGCTTTCCTCATCCAACTCAATATGCCAGAACCCGTCCTTGGCATCTACTACTGAGAACAGTCGTGCTTTGTTTAGCTCTGGAAGAATGTCCTCAATTGTCGGCATCGCATAATTATTCCTCTTGAGTGCTTTGTTTAGCGGTTTGGGATCAATACAGAATCTCAAGTTCCCATTGTGTTTCTTAACCACCACAATCGATGAAATCCAGTCTGTTGGGGTGGTAACTGGTGTTATCACACCAAGGTTTGTTAGTCGCATCAGTTCGTCCTGGACCCTATCTTTCAATGACACTGGTATTCGTCTCACTGGTATTTTGGTAGGTGGCACAGTGGGGTCTACCTCGAGGTGGAGTTTGCCTGCTAACTTCCCAAGTCCTTCAAACATGGTGTTGTCGGTTGTTGATGCCTGTAGGACTTCCTCCTTCGGAGCCTCAGCTTTCGGATATAAGTTATGTTTATTCATAGTAATCAGATTGATGGCCTGTATCACACGTGCTCCTAGGATAGGCTTTACTGTTTGGTCGACAACTACAAATTCCACTGAATATTTTTTCCGGTTTTTCGGGTTACGGACCTGCACTCGTCTGACTCCAACTGGTGTCATCTCTGATTGATTGAACATCACTAGGGTCATGTCCGTCTCTGACAACTTTTCCAATTGAGGGTCATCAAACACTTGTAAATACTTTGATTTAGGCAACACATTGACGGTTGATCCACTGTCCAGCTGGCATTCTACCAACACCCCATTTATGTCAATGATAGTGTGAATCTTATTAGGCTGACCAACGTGTTTTACATCCTTCTTATGCACCGTAAATATAAACTCTTCATCTGAGCTTTCATTCACTTCCTCCAGCTGATATACCTTTGGTCTGTTCCTCCTATTTTGATTCCCATACCCTTGGCGAGGTTTTGACCTACATTTTTTTTGCGAAGTGATTCAATTTCCCGCAAGCTGCACATACTTTTCCCCATGCTGGACATCGCTCCTCATCATGACGGAAACCACATGCATCACAGCTTATCATGGATTTCTGGGACTGTCTCTTGTGTGTTCCTGCACTGTTACGTGTTTTTTCCTGTGACTGAGAGTGGTTGCTTTCTTTCTTTCCACATGCCTTAACTTCCTCACTAGTTATGTCTTTCATATGTTGAAATGATTTCTCAAAAGACCGACAGATGTCTATGCATTTTTTAATGTCAGAGACTGATCTTGCAGCAGTTTCTTTCTTGTCGCGTTTTCTCGGACACCCATGACTATTCTATCCCTAATAAGACTCTCTTCTAATGTACCGTAATTGCATGTTTTTGCTAGTGACCTTAATGCCGCTACGTATGCGTCGATTGTCTCCCCTTGGTCCTGTGCTCTGTTGTTGAACAGATACCGCTCATATGTTTCATTTGTTTGCCCTATGCAAAATCTTTCAAATTTCTCTAGCACTTTGGTTATGTCAGTCTTATCACTGCTGTTGTCGAACGTAAGACCATCGTATATTTGTAACGCGTCGGGCCCTATGCACGTTAGTAACGTAGCTGTTCTCAGCTCCTTGGTTTTATTGATTAGACTACTTGCAATTTCGTAATTGTCCCCAATTCGGCGGAATTTCTTCCAGTTCGAGCAAAGATTGCCTCGCAACTCCAATGCCGCTGGTACAGGGAGGTTTGAAGGTACTTGAACTACAATGGGCGCGCTATTGCCAGTGTTGGCCATGTTTACAGTTCGTTATTCTTACGAGATCTATATGTCCTTATTATACATTAATTCTAATAATGTCGCTTCGTGTGGACGTTCTAGTCCTACCAAACACTTCTGACACCATGTAGCGTCGTTCAAGCTTGAATAGACAACCAGATCTGATGCTAATAACGTCAGTCGGCAGGTGCCGGTGTATTCTTCACATTGTAAAACAGGCATGGTCTTCACACAAACTGATGACGTAGTTATCATGTACAAAACAAGGGAGCACTCATTATACAGAATGGGGGTAACCATTATTTATGTTAAAGTTTATACGATAACTATCGTCACAGTTATTATGACTTCACATATTGTTTATGATTTCACAATTGTGTTACTACATGTATATTATGATATATGTGATATGGTCGTATTACTTGGTAGAACTGGCCATTTATGTGATACAATGAGAAAGGTTTAAATGTGTATCATTGTTATATATAGGTGATCAATGCATATCTCGCTGTTTTGCAACGGGAACATAACAACCAGGAGATGGCACATATTTTTTGTATCCCTTCATACCTGGCAGTTCTCTGGGACAGCAACAAATTTGATCATTGGCTCTTTTCCAAGGTAAGTAAATGAAACACGGTTATGCTCATTCAACTGACTCCTTTTATTGATTGGGTGCTTCCATACTATCGCTGTATATTTTATATCAACTGTTATGATATTCTGTGAATTTTCCATAGGTCACTTGAGAATATGATGAAATATTAACGACACAAATCAGTGATGTAATCATATGTGAGATTGATTCTTTTGCAATAACTTTATTTAAACAGGTGAAATTTTCCCTTTTGAAGTGGGTGTTTATGCCTATCAACATCCATGGTATGCATTGGGTGTTGCTGGCTGCAGATGTCCAACGAGGGGAAATCAGCATTCTCGATTCCATGTGGGGCAACAACAAGAACCTGGTGCAGAAATGGATGTAAGCATGGGTACAAGCAAATTTCTAAATACAACATAACTGTTTGATTTGTAAGGCACAAAAAGACACTCAGAAATTAAGTGTTTATCTGTTTTAAGCAATCTCTTTTCATATCTGCAAGTTTTGTAATACCACCGTTTTGATCTTGAAGAAGCAAACGGATTTCAGTAAATAAATTTCGTTTCGTTATATTTTAATTATGTAAAGTCAGGTGGGGTGTGTTTGCACGTGCAGAGTGAGGATATTGTAGGTCCTTACCTGTATAGAGTCGTTACCTGTATGCGTCATCGACGAGATTGTTACCGAACAAAGCGGACGTACAACATTTTACTCCGTAATATTTAATATGACTTAAGAAAAACAGGGAAATTTGTCTACGGAAATTAATGCAGAAAATGACGGCATTAATTTAACAACGACTGACGCGCTTTCATTATTTTCGTCACGTTTGGACGTAGCACTGGGGAGGCATAAATTCCAGATACTTGAGGAATTTTAAGATAAACTTCGAGCTCATGAGCAGTTGACGGGGGTTGGTGCATGTAATAAGTCGGACTTCAAGTTCAAGTTTGCTTCCAATGGAAAACAGTTTTTGTTTAATACGTCAAGACAGGGTCAAGTTAAACGTGCCTTAGTGAACATTAAACAACTAGGTCAGAATAGTCAGGCTGTGGCTATATTGGAAGAGTGTGTTTCGGCCATTACAGAGAGGAACAAAATCATCAAAATAGCGGATAGACATGGTTGGGATACGGTCGACGAGTATGTCGATGATCCTATTGCCGATAGCCCTGACGATTATGTACGTCTCGGGCAGGCAGAGGCCAGAGCTATTAGGAAAAGAAAGGCCAAGGGTTCTACCGGTCAAGGGAAACCCTATTCAAGGGGAGGTAATTATCAACGAGGAGGTTTCAGCGGTCCGGGATCTCAGGAAGCACATCAGCTTTTTTGAGGTCATCAACAGGTCTCTGGATTCATGGGAGAATTCCCTGGTTACGGATCCTTACCAAATTATGCAAGCGGTACAGGACAGTCTGGTAGGAATGGTGGCGGCGGAGTTCCCATCTCCTTCTACTGCAACGGACCAGGACTTTGGACTAACAACTGTCCAAGGAAGGTCAAGGCCTTGCCCTCAAGTAGCCAGACGGCTCCAGGACCAAAACTCTGAAGCATTATCTAATTTGGTAAGATCTGATCCATGTGAGATGCGTGTTAATTTAGAAGAATATGATTTTGAGAGTTCAATTAATGATAATCTATTAACTGTGAAAGAATTAAGAGTTTGTAAAGATTTTTGGAGATATACCTTAAATGCTTCAGAGAATATTTGTAATGTAGTAGAAATGGGTTATCTAATACCTTTTTTAGAAGAGCCCCCTAGTTCGTTTTCTCGTAATAACAAATCGGCCATATTGCATGAGAAATTTGTACAAAACGCCATAGAAGAGTTAGTAAAGTAGTCATGGAACCCGAGTCAGTGCCGTATGTTGTCAATCCGTTATCCGTATCGGTTAATGCGAAAGGGAAAGAAAGATTGATTTTGGATCTGAGGTGTGTTAATCAGTTTGTTCAAAAGAAAAAGTTCAAAATGGAAGGTGTAAAGGAAGCATTAAATTATGTATTTTCAGACGGCTATATGTTCAAATTTGATTTAAAGTCAGGTTATCATCACGTGGAAATGCATCCAGATCATTTCAAGTTTTTGGGTTTTGCATGGAAAGTGGGCGATGGTACGAAGTACTACGTTTTCAGGTGTCTGCCGTTTGGTCTTTCTTCAGCACCTCATATTTTTACAAAGTTGTTAAGACCCTTAGTGAGAAGATGGAGGTCTGGGGGTATATTTAGACGATGGGTTAGGCATGAATGATACGTTCGAATCAACTTTAGATATGTCCCAAGTCTGTTCATTCCAATACGATCAGAAAAGTGTATGGGTTCCTGTGCAAAAGTTAGAGTGGTTAGGTTTTGTGTGGAATCTTATAGATGGAGTTTTGGATATCAGTGTTGATAAGAGATTGGATATAAAGAAAGTTGCACAAGATGTTATAAAACGGGCGAATGGAATTTCAGCTAGAGATGTAGCTAAACTTACAGGAAAAATAGTCTCTGTCTGGGAGAGTCTGGGTAATGTGTGTAGATTTAGAACTAGATCGCTACATAGCAGTGTATGTCGGAGACAGAGCTGGGATACTAGGAGTGAGCTGGGAGAAGTGGCTCTGAATGAAGCAGAGTTTTGGGCCGAAAATATTTCGAATTTGTTACCTTGAAAAGTTCAACAGTTTGATCCTGGTTTTGATTTGCACATTTTTACTGATGCGAGTTGTCATGCAGGAGCCGGTTATTTTGTAGAATTTGACGATGTTTTAGTACACAACATGTGGTCTAAGGAAGATGCCTGTAAAAGTTCAACATGGCGCGAGCTCAAGGCTATTGAAATAACACTGGAAAGTTTTGTTGAAAAGCTGTTTAATAATAGCGTGTTAGTTTGTACTGATAATCAGAGTGTCCCACGTATTTTGGAGGTTGGTAGTATGTGTGTAAATTTACAACAAATCGCAACTTCGGTGCTGAAGTTAGCAGAAACATTCCAATTTTCTTTGAGTATCCAGTGGATACCGAGGAATGATAATCGCTTAGCTGATCAGTTCAGTAGAATCGTTGATTTTGACGACTGGGCTGTAGAAAACAGTATTTTTGATTTGTTTGAGAGTAAGTGGGGTCCACACACGTGCGACGTGTTTGCCGACAACAACAATAACAAGGTCATGACATTTTCCTCTAAGTACGCATGCCTGGGTTCAGCTGGAGTGAATGCCTTCAATTTTGATTGGTCCGCTTACAGATGTTGGGTGGTGCCACCCGTGTGCTTGACAGCGCGAGCTATCAATCATCTTGCTGCGTGTAAAGCAACGGTACTTTAATGGTCCCACGTTGGCCATCGACAGCTTTCTGGCCCTTGTTAGTGGCTCCAAACGGAAATGATTTTAAAGATTTTGTTATAGATGTTGTCAAATATGTGAAACTAGCACATTTATTCCAAGCAG
>NW_022979654.1:0-22621 GCF_902652985.1 Pecten maximus | reverse complement strand
TGACTTAAGTAAGGAAAAGTGAAAGTTTATGCAGTGTTGTATTCACTAAAGTGCACTGAGTTTACAAACATGTTAAGTGGGGTGCAATATAACAACTTTGCAACAGACATATTCCATATGAAATTTTATCGCTGTCCAAACGTTGGACCAGAGTTTTTCGTTATGAAATAAGGACAGACCTGTTGATTTTTTGTTGTTTTCAAACCTTGACAAAGATTTTGTTAGCCTGCAGTAATATCTGCAGGCCTATTAAGATATAAGCCTGAAGTAAAACCAGTTTGTCCACATAAACGAACAGGTCCAAGGAGAGAAAAAAGTTTTAATCAAAGTACTGAAAGTACTGTAGGAGGCGTTAGTCAGATGTAAAAGGAGCTATTGAAATAAAGCAAGAATACAAATTAACTGATATCAACATGACTAAAACATTCCACTTAAGTGTGTCAAACCAACCGGACATAATGGTTTTCACAGTCTGATGAATGTAATGGTTTAGACTGTTCGATAACATAATGGTTTTAAACCTCTTAAAGTTTCAAACCTACTTCAAAAGTAGTTAAACATTTCTTATTCAATCAAACCTTTACTTAAGAAGTCAAACATTTTAAATTTTTTCAAAATCAACTTGCTACGTAGGTACAGTCATTAACATTCATACTTTAAACCATCTTTTATACTTAAGTAGTTCAAAATTTGCATTTATTGGTTTAAACACAACTATATTTTATAGGCCCTGGGTATTAGAAGGTCGAAACAATATGATATGCATTTCGATAAGTTATAACAATACACGATATGTATGAAAAATACGGGAGTGTCTGCTACTTTTTTTTGTTGAAAGTGTGCAATGTCTTTCAATATCTTGTAAACAAAATTGTTTTTCCTTTCTATTTTGATCTTAGAATAATATCAAAATTAGATTGACGGCTTTTAAAGTTATTACACTTTTTTTTCAACAAAGACTTCATTTGTTTAAGGACAATTATTTTTAAATTAGATATCAATTCCATCTATTTTTAATAGATCCAATGTCAATATTGACACTAAACTGTGATTTGTGATTTGTTGCCTTTTTAATTTACCACCAAGATGTAGATAATAGCCTAGTAGCTATAGGTACTTATATAAATATACAGCGTTTTACATGCAAAATATTGAAGAAAACTTTCATATTTGATATCAATTCAATATGATTGTATAAGTCCCTTGGGGTGGGGAAAGAACCCTGGGCCTATTTTTACATCAGGATTGTGTTCATCTCTTGGTCACTTTGGCTTAATTGACATAAATAACTTCTTCTCTGAAACTAAGCAATCGATATAGCTCATACTTGACTGGTAGCATCATTTTGGGTAGGGATTCAAAATTGTAAAAATGGTGGGGTGACCCCTGGGGGCAGGGTCAAAAGGGTCAATGGTTTCTCTGAAACTAAGTTATGGATCTAACTCACATTGGGTGGTAGCAATCCCTATGGGGTTGTACCCAAAGTCAATTTCATTTCATGGATTTATTGCACAATTTGGTATCAAAACCTACATTTGTATGGTAGCATGGTATGGGGTGGGTATTCAAAATTGTACGAATGTTGGGCTAACCTCCCGGGGGCTGAAGGATGGGACCAAAATAGGTCTGACATTTTTAGAATAACAATAACCAATGTACATGTACCCATATAAAATGCTTATGATATATTGACATAGAAATACCAGCGACAAATAAACTTAAGCATCATTCTCGTTTCATATCTCATAAAACCAGGTGAGCGATACAGGCCCTCTGGGCCTCTGTTTTATCTGTGAAACCATTCAGATCCCAACTCCATAATCTTGCTGGACACCCCTTTTGAGCCGCCAATTGAATTGCCAATTTATGGATAATTTTAATTTTGGCAAGAAAACATTCTTTAAAGGGCATGTCTGCATCATTTTTAATAATTTGCCCTTGATAACTTCGCACACACCTTCATAAGAGCCGGTTCTTTAAAATGTGAATGAAGGTCAAGGTCAGAGAGATAAACTCAATATTTGTAGCCAGTCACACATGTTACATGTATCTGTTTGCCAAATATCCAGCCTTCATGTGTATGTGCAGTGTTTGGGTCATTTTTTCATTTTGGTAGGAATTTCTTTTTAAAAGTGCCATATCTGCGTCATTTTGATTATTTGACCTTGATACATTGCACACACCTTTAAAAGGGCCGATGTATTTAAAATGTGACCCAAATTAATAATTTTGAAAGAACTTTGAATTTTTTTCATTCATTTGACCCCCGTGACCTTGAATGAAGGTCAAGGTCAAATATAAGTATAACATTTGTAGCCAGCCATACGTTATCGATGCGCCAAACATCAAGCCTTCATGTGTATATAGATAAAAGAGCAGAAACCTTTATTCTGCAATTTTGGATTATTTTTTAATTTTGGCTGGAGAAAATAGCTTTATGATTCTTTTCCAAGTGCCATATCTTTCTGCCTTATTTTATCTGATGACAATAAAATATGCACATTCTGTTTCAGTGGACTATGTTCTTTCATATGAAATGAAAAAAATAATCAATTTGAGATTTTTATTTTTGACATTCGAACCCATAACAAGTCGTTGGCCCTAACCACATGCTAACCAATTTCCAATGAAAATGAAACAAATTATGCTAAAATATGTGTGATGAGTTTCCTTATAAACTATAGTAAAATGTATCCTCCTCCCCAGGGGGAATGCGACAACACATAGGGGGCCATGAAATTAACAACTTTGATAAAACAGCTTAAGAACCTTTTGTACACAATTCTGCTATATCTTGGTCTTAAGAAGAAGACCGACGCATGATGACAGATCAAATTATAATGGTGTATATTATGAGCTGAATGTCAAAGGATTGTAAACTCTGTACAAATTGTATTATATTATCAGGCAGTCAGCCTAAATATATGTTTCATATCTACCATATTAGAAGATTGATGTTTTGTACGATATATATATACTTATTTTTACACATACATTAAAGGAGTTAGCTACTTTCATAATTAAGATGTTTTTTCTAGAGTTTACTAGCCGGATGAAATATGATCATGAGCAATCAGTATGGTCAATATGAGATTTGATAAAATGCCTCTCGTAGGTCAACCACTCATGATCACTCTCAACTACTTTTTGTAGGAGTCAATATTATATGTACGAGAATTAAACTCTCGCGATGTCTGTTGCACATAAGTACAAAGAAATACATTATCACTTAAGCCTAAAAAATTCACACTTAAGTAGCAATAACACATAATAGTCGAAAACCCAATATATGTGATCAGTGATAGAAACAGTACTTATAAGCATTTTTGGCAATTTATCCTGAAACAGCCTATAGCCTTCCATATTTGACATCCACAGATTGTTGCTTGTATATATATAGTTTTAAAGGTCAACATTGGAAAAAACCTAAATGGTTTATACATGAATTCATAATAAATAGAATTATTTACAAAAAAGTTTCATTTATTTTCACACTTTCTGGAGACCAATAAGGAGATTGATGATTATTTTAAGGGATATGTTGGCGACATGAAAATCAAACATTTTAATTAAATTTCAAAGCAAATAGAGATTTATTTTGAAAGTTATGAGGAATATTGATATTTGAGAAAGTCTTATATTATATGGATTTGATATCGATTGCCAATAGATATACATGTATTTATCATTTACATGAAAACAACAAAAAGTTATATTACATGAAACAACAAAAAGTTGTACTAATAGGTTAAAATGCAATTGGTATACATTTTGTTAATCTACAATTACTTTGTATTGTTTAATATTCTATGTAATACAAACATTTCACAGCTTGGTGCATACAAGTGTTTATATATATTACATGAAAACATTGAAAAGGTTGAATCGTGAGCTGAATAATATATAATAAGACAAGCTGGTTCAATAATAATTTAGCATTTCATATATATTACGAGTGCGAGTAGCTACTGCAGTAAACCTTATCACAGAAATCCAGATTCTGTATATTGTCTCTGGTGGGGAAGGTACAGCACAAATGACCACCACGACAGATATGTGCCAGTTTTCTTAGTTTAAAAAAATAAACGATCGAATTCCATCACGCCATCACGTAGGTCTACCGATTCATGGATTTGAAACACAGGGACTTCGATCAGTTATCGCAGTAATCCGAAGGGTTCTGGGGTTGATATCGCCTTAAAGCTGATTAAAGTTTTGCATATAGTATATAGCAAGATCGTCACAAATTCGGACTATAATCGCAGTAGATATTGTGATTTTGTGGTCTGGCCAGGCTTGAACAACTTATCGTAAACAGTTTCGTCCTAAATAAACAAACACTTATTTCAGTGGGTCAACAACAGATTTAAACTTTGTAAGCAACTTGCCTTTAATTCATGTTGATAGTATTAATTTCTAGCGACAAACATCATTTTGATGCTTCGTGTGAAGCCCGTGTCCACGTGCCTCCATTTGACAGAGGTGCTCACTCACGTAAACAGACGAAACACGTGATCGCTAAATATCGGACCAAATCTCATAAAATCTCGTGAACAAACTACCAAGTTGTAAACAAAGAAATGTTGTTAGCCAAAACCTGGAGGGTATTATGAAAATCAGGAATTTGTTTGCGCCTTGGTTGTTATGCCATCTTTATTTCTAGTAGTTAAACAAGGTGTCCTCTCTAAGGTAACGTCAGAATCTCGCAGTTATCTCCCTTCAAACAGTATTTTCAATATAGATTTGCAAAAATCGATGCAGGTGTAGATATTTACAAGACATTATTCTTATTGTTATTTAAAATAGTTCCTGAAATGTTCAAAACATTATCAGCATAGTTAATTACATTTCTGTGCCACATCTACTTTGAATGACGGACTACAATGACGTGCCTCATACTTGGAACTAATTATAAGCGAAATCATTACCCCTAGTTACAGAAACTACCACCAGAGGTCTCAAATTCCGGGCTTCCGCCGAAGAGAAATTTATACTGAATATACCTTTTTCATGTAATCTAGCACTTTATTTGTAGTTCTTGATAGTTTTCATAAATGTATATATAGTTCAACTACATCATATATGAACCGAAAGAAACTACAAAATGAACTGTGAAGGAAATATAACGAAATGAAAGTGAGAGATTGTGACGTCACAACTCGTAGGTGACTTGTATATGCAGGCGAGAACGCCTCAATAAAAATCAGTGCGGGAAGCAACCTTTTTATTTACAGTTATATTAGGCGCATTCGGCCTCTTTCCCAGAAAAAAGCAGGGGTAGACGAGCTGATTGGGATCAAACAGTGTACATACCTGTATGCCAGAACAGACTCAAAAGAAGAGGGTGTCCAAATATTTTACTACCTGGTGGGAAGTGTCCTTCCTTGTCTGGGACCCCAAGAAAAAAGACAGGAAAGTAAAATCTTTTTAAAATAATTTTCAAACTTTAATCAAATTTAATTACTGCAGAATATGAATTTTAGATTTAAAGTCTTTAGAAAAAAATTTTAAAATCCCTCGATATAAAATTTTTGTATTATTAAAAATGGAAACATTCTTTTGAAAAATTTCACACAAGGGAATTTTTTTTTAAATTTATATTTTCTCTATAAAATCATCTCACCGTGATGTAATATCATGTAGCTTCTTTATCCCATTGACAAAAAATTCAGGAAAGTCTTGTGCCACTGAAATCAGAAAAAAAGAGGCCCATGGGGCCTTTTATCGCTCACCTGGTTTGGATTAGACCAAATGTCGAAATAATGTTTCATATTTTAAATTTTTTTTATTTGTAAAAACTTAAACAATGCTATATTGGTTATATGTGGGGGAAACCGAACTGCTTTAAAGATTTTGAAGTCCAGACTCTCTAAGGTCTGAAAGACCTCAAGAATTGTTTATAGAACATGCATTTCTCACTTTATGACTAGTAGGATTTTAAAGGAATTACCTCTATTTCACATATTGGGCCCCGCCCCTTTGGCCCTTTGGGGGTCAGAGTCACCATTTATGCAAAATCTGTTCCCCTGTTTCCCGACCAAATTGGGTTCAAATCCATTCATAACTTGATGACTAGTAGCGATTCAAAAGGAATTATCCTATTTCCCCCCCTGGGCCCCCCCTTTTGGCCCTTTAGGGTCAAAGTCACCGTTTATGCAAAATGGGTTCCCCTTTCCCAGGATTTTCTGACCAAATTGGGTTCAAATCCATTCATAACTTTATGATTTAGTAGAATTTTAAAAAGGAATTACCTCTATTTCCTTATTGGGCCCCCCATTAGGCCCTCTGGGATCAGAGCCCCATTAGGAAAAATTTGGGTTCCCCTTCCCAAAGATATCTCTGACCAATTTGGTGTTCAAATCATTCAAACTTTTGCTTTGTAGCGTTAAAGGAATTACCTTATTTCCCCTATTGGCCCCACCCCTATTGGTCCTTTTGGGTAAATTTTCACCATTTATCAAACCCCTTCCCTTTCCCCAAAAGGAGTTTTCTGTCAAATTGGTTTTTCAAAATCCATTCATAACCCTTTTGACAAATAGAGTTTAGAGGAATTACCTCTATTTCTCAATTTGGCCCGCCCCTTTAAGCCCCTTTGGGTCAGAGCCCCTTTTTAAATTCAAATCTGTTCCCCTTCCCCTAAAGATACCCTTCGACCAAATTGGTTCAATCCTTTAAAACTTTGCAAGTAGCGTTTAAAAAATACCTTTATTTCCCATTGGGCCCCACCCTTTGGTCCTTTGCGGGGTCAGAGCACACCATTTATGAAATCCTTCCCCCTTTTTCCTCCCAGGATTTTTTCCCTGCCAAAATTGGGTTCAAATCCCTTCATAGCTTTAGACAGTAAAATTTAGAGGAATTACCTCTATTTCCCATATTTGGCCCCCGCCCCTTTGGCCCCTCGGGGGTCAGAATCACCATTTTTTCAAAATCTGTTCCCCTTCCCCCCCAGGATGTTTCTGACCAAATTGGGTTCAAAACCCATTCATAACTTATAAACTAGTAGCGATTTTAGAGGATTACCTCTTATTTTCAATTGGCCCCGCCCCTTTGGCCCCTTTAGGGCCCAAGAGTCCACATTTATGCAAAATCTGTTCCCCTTTCCCCGGGAAATGTTTCTGCCCAAAGGGGTTCAAATCCATTCATAACTTTTGATAGTAGCGATTTAAAGGAATTACCTTATTTCCCCTATTGGGGCCCGCCCTTTGGCCCCTCAGGGGTCAGATCACCATTTTTATGCAAAATCTTTTCCCCCTTCTGCCAAGGATGTTTCTGGCCAAATTTGGTTAAAATCCAATAAGAACTTTTGACTAGTAGCGATTTGAAGCAAATGTTGACGGACGGACGGACGACGGACGGACGGAAGGACGACGGACGCCGCGCCATGGCTAAGCTCACCGGACCTTCGGTCCCGGTGAACTAAAAAAATTGTCAGAATAAATGTAGACCTAAACATATCCAAATAAATGTAGACTTAAACACATCAAGAATAAATGTAGACCTAAACAAAAGGCATTGCAAGGCTTTATACTGGTCTATCAAATCAATATGAAACCAAAGCAAGGATGGCTGAACAAACAGATAATTACTCTGGACAAAATGGGGAAATGAAGGGTTAAGAAAGGGCAATACTGTATCCCGGGAAATTTTTGTCTTTTTTAATTTCGCATTTTTTCCCCCTTTTTGAAAAAAAGGGGCCCCAATTTAAGATGAGGGGCAAAATTTTCAAGCTGAATTCAAGGATTTAAACAAGTACAGGGGCCAAATTTGGCTGGGATCACAAACATCCTCTTACTTTTCAACTGTAAAATCAAGACTAGCCGGCCCCCCTTAATAGCTTTTCCAAATTTAAAAAAAAAATACAACTAAATTTTTAAAAATTCGCATTTTTTTTTTTTTAAATTTGTAGTCCGTCAGGTAAAAATGATATACAAGTGGCATAAATTCCCCATGGAAAAAAATTTTTTATCCCCTGTTTTGTTTTCCCCAAACATGTTTTCTTTTTCGGAAAAAATTTCCCCCTTTTGGGGGTTCTGGCTTAAAATTTTAGCGTCCCCTCATACCCGATATACTAACATGAAAAAAAAAAACTGAGGGGTAAATTTTTTTTTAAAGTTTAACCAAAGCGGAACAAATTGGGGAAACCGGGGAAAAGAGAATTTGAAGGAAAATTTTTTAAAAACGAAAAAGGGGAATTTTTTTTAAAAATGGGAAAAATTTGGGGGGAGGTGGTAAGGGGAAAAAATGGGGGGAAAAAAAGGGGAAAAAATAAAAAATTTTTAAAAATAGGGGGGGACCCGGGGGCCCAATTAAAAAGTTGGGGGAATGAACGAAAAAGGCCAAAGATTTGGGGGAAAGTTGGAAAAAAGCATGGGGAATTTTTGGGTTTTTTTTTGGGAGGCTTCCCCGAAACCCTTTTAAAAACCCTTTTAGATTTTAACCTTTTTTGTTTTAAAACCCCCAATTTTCGTTTTTTTAAAAAAAAGGGATGGGAAAAAATTTTTTTCACTTCAAAAGAAACCGAAATGGGCCGACGGGGGGCCCCCGGGGGCCTTTTTTTGTTTTAAAAAAAAAACCCCCTTTCCAAAATTTTAAATTAAAAAAAATTTTGAAAATATTTTAAAAATTTTGGGTTTAGATTTTTTTTTCTCGGGTTCAAAGTTTAAAATTTTAAAAAATCCCCAGGGTTTAAATTTCAAACAAAATTGCTTTTTCCCGAGAATAAAAAAAAAACCTTAAACCGGTCCAAAATTCCCCAAAAAAAATAGTGTGTTCAGGAAAACCATGATTGGGCAATTGTTACAAAAGGCCGCCATTGCTCCCATGTAAATTTTTTCGAGGCCAAAAAAATAACAACACTTTTTGGCCCCCTTCCTTAACATCCTCGCCTTTCCCCAAGGCCCTGGAATGGAGAAGAAGTTTAAATTTTTTTAAATGGTGGGTATGGTGGCCTTTGGATTTCAGACACCGAAAAAAAAACACTTTTTAAAAAAATTTTTGGAAATTTTAAACCTGGTGGAATAAAAATTTTTGTTTTCAAATTTGGGGCTATGGCGCCAAAATTTTTTTTGGTGGCCCCAAAAAAAAAACATTGGGGGCAAAAATATTTTGGAATTTAAAAAAGAGGGGGTTAGAAGAAAAAAAAAAAAGGGGGTTTTTTTTTCAAAAAAGGGGGGGCATCCCGGCCCCGGGGGGTTTTTTGGAGACCCAAAATAAAAATTGTTGGGTCATTCGGGAAATTTGGAATTTCAGCCCAAAAATTAACTTGGGAAAAAAAAGGGTTTTTTTTAAAATGGGTTTCCCGCCATTTTTATTAGAAACCCCCGGGAAAATTTTAAAAATTTTTTAAAATTTAAAAGGGCCCTTTGGAATTTTTGCCAATACACTGGTAGAACTAGAAATTTTAAAATTTTCAAACCCCAGGGGGACTTGGGGACCGCCCAAAAAAAAAAAAGGCCCAAAATCCAGAAATTTTTTTTGGGAAATTTCCTTAAACTGGTTTAAATTAAAAAAAGGGGGGCCAAAATTATTCAAAGGTCCCCCCCCCCCGGGGAGTCCCAAATGCCAAAATTTTTTTAAATTGGGGAAAAAAAGTCAGATTAAAAAACTACCAGGTATAAACATTTTAAAGATCAAGCCAGAGGGTCTGCATTGCTAACCTGGATTTGCAATTACATAAAAAAAGATGTCACACAATTCATTCAATTTGAATTGTAGAAATATTTTGATGCTTGTACATCGTAACCGACCTGACATTGTACTATTATAATATAATCATTAATAAAAGAACATGTATTGATGTGTATTATTATAGTGGGGATTTGGGAAGCTAGATTATCACCAGGTATAAGCTGCACGATATATTTTGATCACCAGTTATACTATAAAGTATTTACTGTGTAGTGGTAATTTGCCCCAGGTAAATTGACCCGGGTCAAATACCATTGTGGTAAAATGACACCCACCCGCCTCTGGTAAAGTGACTCCTCCATAAAGGTTATATAACATGATTTTGATATATATCCACTATAATGGTATTTCAACCCGTGGTATTTCACCATGATTCAAAATACCCGCTACACCGGTACCACAACTGTAAATCTTCCCGTTACTTAACAGGGAGACAATCCATCTATAATTTTTCATACTGTAGAGAACAGCCTCTCGTTTGGCTGCAGTCACATCATAATTTTCCTTATCAGCACCAGCTAATATTGAAAATGTATAAATACAATCCGATGAAAATAAATGATTGCTACAGTTTCTAGGAATTACACGACGTTGTTATTATACAAGACAGGGAAATATCATTTGTTACCTACTGCGGGTTATTTGATGTCTCAGCTGATTGTCAGGCACCTCTATGTGACATTTGAAGCTTAATGGTAACAACAGAGGTCAATTGGTACTTAAACATGACACATCAATCTGTCTTTCAGACACATCACCACAAGAAAGTCATTCAGTCAAACTGAAGAATTTCAGAAAAACCAGGTACAGAGCAACCAGCTTATTTGCATACCCTTTTCTTTCCATGACAAAATATGCAAATAACCGAGTATATGAAATTTAGATACAAATTTTTTATTCGTATATTGAAATCAATTTTTCTCTTTATACCCTGGACAGGGATATCCACTGTTTTACCAGTGTGATATTTTTTTCATGCACCCTAGGGTTGAGACAAACTACATGAAAAAGACATGTTCTTTGGTACCGCAGTCTCCCATTGCCTCAATGTTTATCTGGGCTACATCTATGACGGATTGATCAAGTCAAGATCACATGATCACATCTTTCTGATCAACATCATGGAAATGCTTGGGCTATGCGCTATGAATGAATCAAACGCTATTTGATCATTATAACAGCAAGGTTTCGTATTGTCTGTCAGACTGGTTTCAAATCAATCACCGAAAGGAATTTGATTTATAGATGCATATTATTTGAATGAACAAACAAGGAAATGGTGTGAAAATTTAAGAAAGGAGATTTTAACAAAAAGTAAATTTAAATATAACTATCAAATGCTTGTTTATTATATTGTCACAAAATGCAATCTGGGTGACAGGATAAATTCATTGGCCCTAGCTACAAGTGTACGAGTGATAATCACTGTACCGATTAACGACCCTGTAGAAGTCGACTTTGGGTTGGACTGATTTTCCCGGGCGGCGATATGATCCATATGTACGTCTCCCCACCACCGTCTCCCAAAATCTCCAATCCTCCACCACGGAGCACTGACCTGCTCACTCAACCGAGTTTTAAAGGTTGTAACTGAATTATTCCTGCCACTCGGAGGGTCCTTGTAGTTAGATAGTGTTTCTCCAGGACCGAGTGTCCCCGATCAGATCCACACTCCAGTGCACTGCTGTGTTACTCCAGGGGCCCGTGGGGGAAACCTTTCACTTTCGTTTTATAGAACTTTCAAAAGCCCGGCGGTGGGGGGTGGACACTATTTTTTTCAGGTGACTTGCCGCATCCCTTTTTTTGAAATCTCGGTGGAACTTATTTTGTATCCATTTTTTTTTCTTTTCCTTCCAACCCCAATGGGAGGTGGGGTTTATTTTCCTTGTCTTGTCTTTCACTTTCATCCAGTGCAATATTGGAATCGTAGACATCAATCAACTACAGAAACAAGGAAGACATATTGAAATTCCTGTTTTTTAAGTAGTACAGTATTGTCCAATTTCTGAAATTTTCTATACAGTAAAAAAGTTGAATTAAAATTTGTTGTTTTCGATTTCCAAACATTTAACCCAAATAGAATGTTTTCTACTTCTTGATAACAAATATTAATTAGTTCAATGATTTTAATGATGATAATAATTTGGGGTTTAAATATAAATTGCTTTATCACAGCAACACAGCTGTCTCAAAGTGGTCCCTCAATTATTATCCCTGGTTTATTTGGCCTTTAGCAACAAGTTTTTTCAATCCCTGAGGAGCATACAGCCAGAGCTGCCATTTTGGCATGACAGCCTACACACAACTTTCTTTCACTGCCCCACAACATACTCTCTACAGCTGGTTTACTGGAGTCTGCAGCCGAGTAAAGAATCTTGTTAAAGGGATTACAACACAGACCCGTGCTGGGACTCGAATACGGACCCTTAGATCAAATAGTCCTGCCCCCTCCCACTAGACCACTGTGCACTGATACACAATTTAGTATGTAAGAAATTAAAGAAACTGGTATTCAAATTAAATGAAATAACAAAACATATTTTCCTAATTTTATTATAATAGTATTTTTAAGAGAGGCATAAAGATTTCTATCAGATAACACAGAATGTTTTAGACATATTTTACTCACTAAATTTTTGTATCCACAAACTTCCCTTATACCAAAGGCGTATCCCCCTCCTCATCACTGCTGTAGTTTGGATGGAGAAACGCCTGAAATGTACAACAATCATTACACAGGGTATAACCAAGAATATCCAATATGACATATTTTTTGACACCCATGAATGATCTTCATTGTCCCACGAAAGATCTTTCTCTCATTTCCCTTTTTCTTTCTTCCCTTTAATATTTGGGTATATCTGTGATATAAACAAGAGCCCCATGGGCCTGTTTGCTCACTGGCTCTACCAAATTTTGAAGGTTGAGGTCATTTTACGATCTATGCTGATTCTTCTTTATTCAAAATCCCTGTAAGCTAAGTTTTTTCATTTAAAAATTTTCTAGTCCTTCTTCCAGCATTTATTGCCTAATATCAGTGCGGAGGCTCTTGGTTTTCGCCAAAGTATTGTTTAAAGATTAAGCTGATTTCCCCTGTGACTTGAAGTAGGTCAAGGTAATTCATTTGAAAAAACTTGGTAGCCCTTTACCCCAGATGCTAAAAGCCTAATAAGTCCCTGGCTCCTGGTTATTAAGAAGAAGTCATTGAAGTTATAGCCTTTTGACCAATGGACCTTTAGTGAAGGTCAAGGTCAATTCATTTGAACAAATTTGTTAGCCCTTCACAAGCATGCTACAGACCCAATTACCAAATCCTGGGCTTTGGTTATTGAAGAAGTTGTTGAAGATTATAGCCTATTTGACCCATGTGACCTGAAGAAGGCAAAGTCATTTATTTGAAACAAACTTGTAGCCTTCACTCCCGCTGTAAGGCCCAATACCAAGTCCCTGGCCACTTGGTTATTGAGAAAAAGTTGTTAAAAGTTATAGCCTATTGACCCATGTGACCTAAATGAAGGTCAGTCCATTTATTAAAAACTTTGTAGCCTCACCCCAGCATTCTACAGCCAGTATCAAGTCCGCAACCTCTTGTTATTGAGAAGAAGTCGTTGAAGATTATAGCCTATTTGACCAAATTGACCTTGAATGAAGGTCAAGGTCATTTTTGAACAAATTTGAGCCTCACCAAAGTATCTACAGCCAATTCAAGTCTTAGGTCTTTTGGGTTTTATTGAGAAGAAAGTCGTTTGAAGATTATAGCCTATTTGACCATGCATTTATTTGAACAAACTTGTAGCCTTCCCCCTGCTCAGGCCCAATAGCCTTTTTTACCTATTAAACTTGAATGAGGTAAAGGTCATTTTTTGCACCCCTTGGTGCCTTCCCCCAGCTTCCCAGTCCAATTTCCAGTCCCTGGGCCTCTTGGTTATTGAGTGTTCCTGAAAGTTCCCCGGCCGGCACGGCCGCACCGCCAGACGCGAAGGAGGAACGGAACGGGTCGCATGCCGACCATGATAAGCACACTTGCCCTTCGGCAGGTGAGCAATAAACAGTCTAGAGAAAGTTTACCATGTTAAATATAACAGTCTAGAGAAAGTTCTACCATGCCAAAAATTTTTTATATTTTGTTTTGCGATAAAATCGGCAATGCAGCTACATTTTTTGGATGCGGGAGTGCTGAGATCTAATAATTTTTTTTTCCCTTTAAAACAGTGTAGAGAAAGTTACATGCTGTGATATATATTGCCTACCACCCCCAGCAGCAGATGTCGGGGCGATTGCTCCTGCATGTCCTCCTTAAGCTTGTGTTCTCTGCCCCCAGCTCAATTGTCTCTTTAGTTTGATCTTTCATGTAATTGTCAGTGGAGTTTCCCAGTATTTTTCTATCTGTGCAAAGTCAACTCAGGAATCATCTCTCTGGGCGTTCGACTTTCCACCTCGCTGTCATCTCCCTCTTTCATCATCATTGTCATCACTTTAAAAAAAGAAACATGTCTTATCTCTAGAATGGAAAAGTGTGGTACTTATAATCACATTACCCTGTGCTATGCCTGCACACTGATACACGAATGCAACAGATGATAATTAATCAAATTATTAGCAGATAATTTTGTGAGACACAGTATCATGTAGTACGTTTTCAGTTATACACACAAGTTAGTAAATTCAATATTGTGGTAAGACCATGGTGTTTATCATTGCCATGACAGCAGATCCCCGCTGCAATCAGAAATGCTGTGTGACAAAGTGAAAGTAGACTTCTTATGCATAATTTGGTGTTTTTCGTAAGACTACATGCTATACCTGGTATCTTTTATGTGTTTTATTAATCAATTTTATATCTCATTCATTTAAAAAATATTATGCTTAAATTGATGAGATATTATTACTTGAAAACATGAAAAACAAAATGCAGTCTTAGAGTCAAGGCAGACAGCTGAAGCCCAATGCGAACCCTTTAAACAATGGACGTCAGGGAATGGAAAGTCCAACAATGTTATTTTACTACACTAAAATAACCTACATGTTACAAATAACAACCAACTGCAATTATGACACGTTGATCTCAGACATAAAACTGTTAGACCAGTTCCAAAATTTGAGAGTACTGATGATTCGGACTTTAGCCAATCGCATCAGTGTTGTCTCCGTTGGGATGGTGGAGGCAAGGAGGAGATCTGAGCTGTTTTTGTGGAGCAGAATCAGGCCCCCTTCTTCCTGAACCCTTGTACCAGTGCCCAACAGGTGTCCCCAAGTGTCCCTACAGTTGGAGTAGTCGGGATATCAAATCATTTTATCAAATCAAAGTTAAACAATTTATTCCATAAGAGTATTTTAAGTCCTACATTTTGGACACTGTATTTATTTTGATCTGTGAAGAAAACGGACAGCTGTATTATATTTGATAACATATCAGCATGTCACTGGTAAATAAGCCATACTTAAAAATCCTGAAACACAATATTATTGATAATTTATGAGAATTTTTTCCCAAAATGTACTCCAAGTTCTATTTTCTACCAAAAAATACAAAAATTCACAATCTTTTGAAAGCAATTGATAAAAAAATTTTCAATTATAGTTTCGGGCTTTTAGGGGATGCCAGTGATTTACCAACCTCCTGTGGAGAAAAATGTATCAGGGTTAAAGTGTTTGGGAGCATCAGCAAAAAATCTGGGTACTTCTCTTTCCGTTGGCGCAAAAAAATTACAGCATTTTAAAATGTTATTATGCATTAATACCATTCAAAACAAAGAAACATCACAATACAATAGCTTAAATTAATATACCTAGCTTTCAGGATCAACATTACCAGACAAATTTGTTATCGTTATAATTGTATAAAAAACAATGAAATTTCAAACAGTGTCAATTGTAATTTTAAAAGGGGTTTATTTTTACTACACTGAAAACCCAAAGTGTGCTACCCCAATAAAAAAACATCAGATTTGGAAAACTGATCACTTCAACGAGCCAACTGTTACAGTATTACTAACAATGTTCCCCCAGCAAAAGTGGGAGGGTTTATAGGGGAAAATTACATTCACTAAATAGGATTTATTTCATAAATATCTGGCTGTCTAAATTTTAGTAAAAGTTTCTGACCAACTCCTATATATTGGCCTTACGATTAGCAACTCTCCTACATTTTATAATGGTAGACAGCCAGACAGTTTGTGATCAACTCCTCTATTGGCCTCACGATTAAGCAATCCCCTACATTGTATAATAGTAGTCAGCCAGATATTTACTGATCAGTTTCCTATCATGGCCCCAATTAGGCCAATATCCCACAATTGTTTAAATCCAGTACCCTGATAAGCAAAAATACCTAAAATACACGAATCCGTAGTTGTTGGAAAAACATTTTCAAAAATCTGCCCTAAGGGCTTTTCCAAATAAAACATCTCCCATCCCAGGACTCAGGTTTTGTTAAGGGGTACCAACCATAAAAATTTTTAATAAATTTCCCGGTAATAACGGAAAAGGACCAATTCCAACCTGGATAGAAGGTTTTATTGTGGAGTCCCGGGTCAGTTAGATATTTTAAGGAATACCTAAATATCAAAACCCGTATGTTCCTGTTCCAGACATCATGTAGGAGACCCGAACTCCATGCACCATGCTGGAAAATTTAAGTATACAATCATTATCAAAACAAATTGTATTGATTTAGTCAGAAAAAATTAAAGTTCCATGTGTCCTGTACTTGATTGATAAAAGGGATCTCTAGGAAGTGGATTAATATAATAAACTTCTTTTCAAAAATATTACTAGTACCAAATTTGCTTATCCTGGAGATACCAGTTAAAAGATACTGTTTTTAACTAACATCAGAGGCAAAAATGTTGTCTCAGGGTAATGTCCTTCCTATATGTAAACACAATTTTTGGCTCAGGACACAGTTCCCCCTGGTCTACCAACACGAGTGAAAATTTTTTTGACTGGTGATGATAAGCACGAAACAAAGGTTTGTTTTTGACCTTGAGGTGAAAAAATCACAACAAACTCAGCGTAATTTCGTTCAAGTCTGATTTTCGCCCCCAAAATCTGATTTGGGAAATCTTTGATTTGCAGTAAGCATCAGAATCCCACAGAACCCTTTAGATTTCCCCGGTATTAGCCGAGTCTTGGTCTCTATAGATTTTAAAAAACCCGTCACGTTTAGTCTTAAAACCCAGAAAAAATGTTTTTAGCGATGTGTTTACAGACGCAAGTAGTTGTAGTCACTTTCATTTTATGCTTGTAATTGGCGGTTTGATTGGGCACCAAGAGGGGGAAAAGTTCATGGGTAGCATTTTCGGGAAATCATGCGACCCCCCCCCCCGGCACCCGCCTGGGGAGCATTCACGTTTAATAAAGTTTTATAGTTAAACTTTTGAAAAAAGTCAAATTTTGGTTAAAATCCATTATATGGAGTAGTAACAATTGTAAATATAGATATTTTTTTTCAAACTTACAAAAATTTGTGTTTAATTTGAGATTTTTAAAACATGGACAGAAAAAAAATTTAGAATTTAAATTGTCAGATCCCCAAAACGTGAGACAAAATTACCCAGTTTTAAAAATTTCTTAATAGTACAAACAAATTAATGATTATTAAAAAAACACGTTTTGGTTTTGGGCTTATTTTATTTGGGGTTGTAAAGACCGACATAAAGTCCCCTTTGGAATGCCAAGACCACCGTCAAAATTTTTCCTGGTTCCCAATCCTTGAACCTTGGTGGCCATTTGTCAATTTTTTGGAAATTTGGTGAAATAAGACATGTTTTTAAATCAGGTGAAATTAAATCAATTTTTACAAATCAAAATTTATTTGATGATTTCCAAGTTTATTTGCTAAATGACATATATCAAAAAAACAGGGTCACCAATTTTTGGAATAGATTTTCTCCACTTTGTAATAACTTGACATACGTAAAGCCAAATTGCCTCCCCCCCTTCCCAAAGAAAACCCAAAATTTATATAACCATCTTAAAAAAATTTTAAAAGAAGTATTTTACATTACTTTTGTGTAGAGAAAAAATTTTTGGGTTTGATTATAGAGACTTGGTTTTTTGTTTTACGTCCTAAACACAGGGTCTTTTAAAGGGAGGGTTTTGTCCGATTACAGGTTTGGGTTGTTGGTTATTTAAAGTGCCAGGTTTTGGAGGTGGAGGAAACCGGAGTACCCATAGAAAACCACGGCCAACAGTCAGTACCTTGAAATGCCCCAGGGTTTCAAACCCTCAAAAACCCCAGAGGGGAGGGCTAGTGATAAAGTGTCGGACACCTTAACCACTCGGCACCCGCGGCCCCTTTATAGCTAGACTCCTGTTAAATAAAACTATCCAGTCACAATGAATTGTTTTTCATGATTTCTTAATATTTTTTTCCATGACTAGTTTTAGCTTCCTTATAAGCATCCCTTCTGAAAACTATTTTTTAAGTCCCTGGGTCTAATTGGTCGAATCAGAAACTTAAAGAAAATGTCTTGGACAAGGGGAAATCAAAAAACATCCCTTATTATAAGGCAATATTTTCATAATTTGCATTCCGCAAAAAAAAAAAATCAGACATATCCAAATTATAAGCATTAAGTAATTTGGCTTTGAGTTTTTATAAACAAAAGCTGGAATTTTATAAATGACTGATGATTGGTGCACATACAGGTTCAATACCAGCCAGACAGCATCTCGGGCGGGGAAGGGTAGGAGAAGAAGTCCTCCCGGTTTACCACAGCGTCTTTGTTGACAAGCTCTGTAAACACAAGTCCATGTTTGGACATCTACTCTCTGTCCTGGAAACACAAACAGTTCATTGTTCATTACTGATTTTACGTTTAAAATCACTGTTCTAAAAGATATTTGTATCCTGTTTTAACCCTTTAAGTTAAAACCCGGGGGAAAAATTTGACAAAAAGTACCGTAACTACAACAGACAAAATAATGAGGTAATGTATAAAAAGAATTTTTAACAACTCCCCCGACACCACTATTCAAAAAATAAATGCAAAATTTAAATTTTTCCACCCCCCAATTTACGCAAGGTTAGCCTTTTAACCCTTTAAAAATATAAAGTCAATTTCCAACTTAAGGGGCGATGATTTCCTAGGGGTATTAAAAAAGCTTTACCATTTTATTGGTTAGTTTGTGGTGTGTTGGTTGGGTAAGGAAGGGTCCCAAAGTCTGTTATCTTTCTGTTTAATGGTTGGTTGTGTTGGTTTGTGGGAGTAATGTCTTTACTTTTTTTAAGTTTTTGGGGTGTACGTAAAAAGGGAAAACCGGGGAAAACCCTAAAATCAGGTACCGGTATATGCACCCAAGGGAACGCTATTGAAGTAGGGTAAAGCTAGTATAGGTATAAATAACTAGACTATTATTAAGTTACCGGGAGAACGTCTACCAAAAAGCCTATGCCCAGTCTTTATAAAGGTTCTAGATCTCTTTTCAAGTTAACATGGTCATTTCAGATCATTTTAAGTTACTGGTAACAACCTGTCAAGCGGGAAAACCCTGACCCCGCCTCCACACTCCTGTTGTGTCCATAACGGGCGACGGGAACTAGCTTTTCCCATTCCAACATCTCTATAATTTACACTGATCCCCATAGTGCGACAGGAATCCTAAGGTTTATCTCAACTGTAGAAGACTCACCCCAAAACTCTCGTCTGTAAAAATTTGAATTTAAAAAATTTCTACGATAACAGCTAATCCAAAACACATCAAACTTCTTCCTATCAAATTCCCCCAAAAATTTAAAGAAGGCAATGAATTTAGACATTCAGTTGATCCTATCTCACAGAAATTTTGGTATCAAAATTGAAGAAGAGCCATAAATTAGTACTGTAAGTCATGATCACTAGCTATAGATCCAATTTCAATACAAGGGCACGCCAGTATTTCGTAACTAACCCCAGCCTGATTTAAATATAATTGGAAACAGTAAATTTTTTTTTTTACATATTACATAATAGCTCTGTACACTGAAGGACAAAGGTCTGAGATCCAGCCCTCAGCAAACGAAATTATGTCTCCCAAAAGAAACTGACAATGTACATGGGGAGCAGTTCAATCAGAAATCATCATCACTAGGATCCAAACTTTGGTTAGATGTAACAGGATGTGTATAGAAAAAATAAAGTTCACGACACATATCTAATCAACAATGATTCAACCCGAGACTTTACTTTGGTACAACACAGCAACTAGACTTCATTGTGGGACGTGTCACCATTTGAAACCAAAGGAGCAATTGGTTGTTGTTAATCTGCATATGTAAACAATTAGATGAAAAGTCTGACTAAATAAATAGCAAATGATCGAACTTGTGAATATATATTTTATGAGACTAAGTTATGAAAAAGAAAACAAAGGCAATAGTTTGGGCCCCAAGACCAAATCAGCACATTTTAATGTGAAGTCATGACAAATACCAGTATAATTATTTAATTTTGTCCGAGACAGATTCTAAAAATTAAAAGCACTGTTTTACCTGTGCAATCTGCATACAGAAGTTTCTGGGTCAATCACCTGGGTGACCTTGCCCAGGTAAATTGCTCTGGGGCAAGCCTCCTCCATCTCCCTGCAAACAAATTTGAAGACAAATAATATTAAACACAAATACCAGAATACAAACAGGCATAT
The DNA here is from genome assembly GCF_902652985.1 of Pecten maximus. NCBI lineage: Eukaryota > Metazoa > Mollusca > Bivalvia > Pectinida > Pectinidae > Pecten > Pecten maximus. The sequence continues at coordinate 2,308 of NW_022979654.1, read as the reverse complement.
AAACAAGACATTTTCATCAATTCTTCATTTCATGTTTCCCGTTCTGTTTCAAAGGCCTTCGTAGCGGTAGAGCCAGATTTCCCTTTCAGGTAATTGTCAGGCCTCAAATTTAACACTGAATTCCCGCTATTGCAAGAAGATGTTGGAGAATAGAGAAGAAATTAATGTGTTGCTTGTTTTCGCAAGTGGTTTCATCAGATGCAAACTGAAACAATGATATATAACAAATAATCCAATTTAGTCAGTTCTTAATATAATGTCTATAACATTGTAATACACATGATAAATCAAATTTTCATTACAAAAACACATATCTTAATTGACTTTGGAGATTTACATAGCAAGTAAAAAGAACATTTAGCGATTTACAAATTTAAGGTGCTTGCTGTTTTTAGCAAGTGAACATAAAATGTTGAATCAAGGCCTGATTGTGTTAGGGTATAATAACAAGAGTGTTGGAGAACAGCATAGCTCCTCTCGCAAAGTTTGTAATAAATAATTTAAATATATTAATTGGTATGGTTTCGGAAATGATTAATAATATTTATATTGTTTCCCTTGATCAGATTGTGTATTTTCTATTATGCCCAAATTTTCAAAACCACCCCAAATTTTATTTATATGTGAATTATTATTGAAAACTTTAGGGAGAAAGTTGTGTTGAGATAATTTTTTTGGATGAATATTTCCCTAAAGTGTTACTTGAAAAATATGGAACCAAAAAAGTCAAATTGAGCTTTTTCCCAAAATTGTTTTTTTTCAGTTTAATGTGTAACCCCAGGGGAAACTCTTTTACCAAATTCAGCACCCTAGTCAATTATTAAGTGCATATGTTTTAATAGTTTTCAACATTGCACAAAAAAAAAATAAAAAGGTGTTTTTTTCCAAAAAAAAAATCTTTCATTTTAAAACTGATAAGGGATATTTTTAACCCCCCACAGGCCCCCTATACCATGTATTTTATATGCCTTTTCAACACTTGCCCCAAAACCAAAACATTTTGAAAAACCATGCTACCCGACACCCAACCCCCGGGAGGACAAGATAATCTCCATTTTCCGATGGCAAAAAAGGGGGTTTTTTTCCCGTGGGGCTATACCCACCGACCCTGTTTTTTTATCATTTTAAAAAAACTTTTTCAAGGTTTATGAATTTACCATATGCTTTAACCCCTCTTTTTATTCATTTTCCTGAAATTATTTTTAAACCCAATACAGCAAAATGCCCTCAACTTTAATCAGTTTGTAAATGGAAAAAAAAATTTTTTTTTTTAAGTATTTTTTTTTTTTCTCTTGTCAGAAATACACATCTGAAAACACTATAAGATTTCTATTTTTTATTTCCTTTAAACAAATAGCATATTAAAATTTAATTTCCCAGATCATTTTATCAAATTTAATATTCCTGGTGTTTTGATCCCGGTACTTACTTTTATTTGATATTCCTACACCCCCTTGCCATTTAGTGTCAAGGAAAAAATTTTCCATAAAGATAAAAAATTTCGGGTTGTGTAACCATGCAACAGTCCTTAGGGTTCCCCAAAACCTAATATGACTGGAAAGTAGGGCCAGGTCCTCCAATAAAAAGTATCATTTTTTTACTTTTTAGGGTGTCACCCGTTGTCTCATTCCTTCCAACTATTTCATTCTATGAGACTCATATTTAAACTAAAGTCAGATAAAATGTGCCTCTTGGCAATTTTCCCAAAACCTAAAAGCCCATTGGGGGCAGATTGGGCCGAATTTCGGCCCCACCCCACAGAAAATTTAAATTTCCCCAAAGCCCAGTTAAATTTCCCCTGAATGATCTATAAAAAAAAAACATGTCTATAAAAAACGGATGGTTAAAAATAGCATGACCCCTATTTGTGTTACTTGTTATTTACCATTTTGTCCATTTTTTCCCAATTTACCCTTTTTCACGCTTTTTTCCAATCCCAAAGCCAAAATTTGGCCCCATTCCCAAGTAGTGAAAAAAAAAAAGCCATTCCTACGGTGATAGGTACCGGGGTGTCACTAGTCCCGTTTAACCCCCTCCCCTGATGGTCTGACTTTGTTTTTTTGTCTTGTATCAGACAATAGGCCCTTTTTTGTAGTCAATTTTTTCATCATTTTTTTTTACCAAATTTTAAAAAGTCAGTAGAGGGGGGTACGGATTCGCACATTTCGTTTTTTTAAAAACATTTTGTCAAATCAATTTCAAATCAAGAAAAAAAATACCCTCACATTTTTAGATGTACCAGTTTCGTAAATAAATGGCAAATGATATGCCAAAAACTTTAACAAATTTTTTTCGGGTTTAAAGGGGA
>NW_022979653.1:718-1001 GCF_902652985.1 Pecten maximus | reverse complement strand
GATTTCGTACAACATCCCTTCTAAACATTCTAGAAAAACACTTCCCAGTATTCATTGGTATACACGAACACTAGCTGGGTGGTATTTATTTTTACACTGCATTTAATCACCGCGAATATCACTAAGTCTTCCGAATATACTGTTCATGCAAGAGTCCAATGCTGTGCAATGCAACACAAAACCACAAACTATATATAAACATGAAAAATAAATATCACAGCGTCAACCCCCCCCAAAAAACCCCCAGGACATAAACAGAATGAACGTAAATCCACGAACAAAC
>NW_022979653.1:0-618 GCF_902652985.1 Pecten maximus | reverse complement strand
CAGCCTAAACCAGTGTAACTTAGGAATTAGTGGTTCATTAGTACATGTATATTTTTTTATCAAATTAAGATCTTAGTAAAAATTTATTTGTCATTTATCCTTGTATAGTTGATGAGATATTATGAACATCTTAAACAATTTTGTTCATTTCTGTGCAGTTTTGCGCAAGAATCTGTGTAGGTGACCCTGTTTTGGATGAGTAATACTAAACCATTTAATACTCTGAGTTTATAATTACCGTAATTATTCTAAACTGGAAAGAAAAAGTTAAAAACACATATATGTGCATAGTGTCTGCCTGGGTTGGGGGGCAGGTGTGTATTCAGCCATGAGTGGATGACTACTGGGTGTAAGCACCTCATGGACATTTTTGTTGGAAACTCTTGGTTTGACTAGGCACCTGCCTCCCATCCAGGCAGATAACATTGCAATATCAAACAAATCTATAAATTCTAATCATAATAGTAATGGAAAACCCACTGTTTATATACATAGAGTATTTGAATTTCTTTCCCTTGTACATATACATGTATAACATGTGCGAGTGTGTGTGTGTGTGTGTGTGTGTGTAATACTATATATTACTCTACATTGTATGCTATTAATACCGGATGTTTT
>NW_022979652.1:0-9810 GCF_902652985.1 Pecten maximus | reverse complement strand
GAATAAACAGTAGGTTTTTTAATGTGCTTAAAATTGTATAAAAATACACAGCCATAATATTATGTGCCTTACAAGGGAATACACATTCAATTTAGTTAACCATGAGTATACATAGACCTCGATGTTCCCACCTGCCCTTCCACGCGACATACAGGTAACTGTTTTAACCATGATCAAATAAGCATATAGTTATGGGATATTCTGTCGTGTAGGTAGGACATATGATACAGCAAGGGATTGACCATGGGCAGACATTGTAAATAGCATAAATATTATAACATATATACAACAGTTGAGAGGGCGAGGGCCCTAACGTTATAACTAAAATTATACAAGTAATAAGCATTAATATACAAGTTATTACCATAGAGAAAGACGTGGTGAGTACAAAATCCACTATCTACATAGATAGACTTCAAAGTTTCTGATGTAGAAGGTCCGCGTACCAGGCAATGCAAGCCGCCGAGTGATCATGAGCAAAACAAACGCATCAAGGTCACCAGTCCGCTTACGCACACTGTACGCTTACCATTAGCCGGTCTTATCATAATTTCTTAGATGCAGTAATTACATACATATATATTTATAATCGCACCAGTGTACCCCTTATCATAGCAAGAAGTAAATCATAAAGTTGATTATAAACTGTAGTCATTACTTCACTAATGAACACTAGTTGATATAATCCCTGGAATTGTATGGAGAAAAAAGACCCCGATATTGTTGATCTAATATTAGGAGTAAGGACGCCGTTCACATGTACGAGCGTAAGGATAGAATTAGCAAACAAGGTTATTTACAGTTATGACGAAGGAAATGTACGTATGCCTAATTCTAAATAGATGGGAATCATAATCCATATGGCATAAGGCTAGCGCACATATATGTACATGCAACTTCTTTACTCCAATTGTAGTGACTGGTGATACATACTTTAGTTATTGACAAGGGGGGGGGGGGGGGGGGGGGGGGTGTCAAGTTATATCAGAAATATATGTATATTATACACAATGTAGAATTACTCTTTGTAGTTGTCATTAATACATGTAGATACATATTCATTATTCAAACTAGTAATGTATATTTGTAGCATACTGGAGGTTTACATAATGTACATGTGAAAAACAGATTAAAGTACATAGAGAGATTGGTTTGGTTTGGTTTATTTTGTTTAACGTCCTATTAACAGCTAAGGTCATAATATATATATAAATGACAAGACACACCAGAAGACTTCAATTTCGGTTGACATAATTATAACATCTTTATGTCCAATATAAACTTGTTTATGATGAGATAACTATCGGTTACTAGGAGGAATCGGAGAACTGATATAGTCTCTGGCTTTGGCACGAGCACCTGTGTTACGGTTACCGGGAATCCAGTCCTTCACTGTCCGTAATCCAGGCGTGTTAGGAGGTGGATCAGGATAAGATGACAGTTCATCTAGGCGGGTGACTTGAGATTTTTCTCCACTTGAACTACGAATAACAATGCGACCATCTTTGGTCCAGGTTCCAGATATAAGGTTCTGCGACTTTAAGTATCTAGCTTTAGCATAAACCTGACTCCTTTGTTTAGTCAGTGCCTCATTGATGTATAGATTAGGACTTGGAGTGGATGGGGTTGGTGAGGTGTTGGGTTGGGTTTCACTAGCAGGCCTACCTTTATCTTTGAATAGGACAAATCTCGCTTCATATACCTCTGCCCGCATTCTGTACGAAATAAACCTGACAATGATGTCTCTCGGATAGTTTCTTATTTGGGGTCCAACACGATGAGAGCGGCTAATGTCACTGTGGGTGAGCATGAGCCCTCCTAAATACAGGTCTCGATAATCAGTTGGTCGGTGTCTTCACCCTGGGACTCAGGTATACCCCTGAATTTGAGACAGTTGCGTCTTGAGTACTGCTGCAAGTCATTAATTTCATTCTCCATTGCCTGAATTTTATCATGCATAATTGAAATTCCTAGCGTATCGAGTAAGGCATCTTTGAACATGGAGTTGTCCATTAACTGGGACACTACTTGTTTGACGATAGCAGGATCGCGTAGTTCACTAATGGCCTGGATACCTTTCTTAAGTTTACCGGATAGTCCCGTAGAAGACATATTGCAATATATAAATGTTAATAGTTAAGATAAGGTGGTCTAGATAGTCAGCATGGAATGTTCAACAAATATAATGGTAACACAGGAATTGGCGGGAAAAATCGACCATTGTCCACTTCACTTCAGGAATACCACAGTACGATGTATGTACAAGTTATTGATCAGCCTGCATGTTATATGTTGTGAAAGATACTTATCTTGCCATTACTTATAGACGATTGAAGGCCCACATAGTCCACTTTTCCATGCGAAATAGTGTTTTTTTTCTCACCGCTGTCACTACACGTCGTCCATGTTGCTTGACCACCGGAAGTCGATTACTACGTATCTTTCGTGATGCATATTAATTTGAAGAAAAAAATATGCATCGACTTCCTCAATTCCTGTTTAATTTAGTTTGTCTTGTGGGTTTCTGTAAATAAAAAAGACACTTTTTTTAAAAAGTGCCCCCGTCTCCTTGTAGTTGAGCAGTTAAACTTTGTTAAATGTATAATTTATAACAACTTATCCCGATTACGTTTATTGGTCCGGGTGGGAGAAATCGGAATACCCAGGGAAAACACGTGGTCGGGCAGATTTCCAATACATATCAGGATCGGAGAATCGAATCCCGGCCGACTAGGATACAACTATACCATTAGAGGTTAGAGAAGGGATCTATTTCATTACCGTTCACGAATGCATCAACGTTTCATTTGATTTCTCCCTCAATATTTACAATGAAAAACACGATGTAGGAAGAAAAAAAGATTTTTTTAAAAACACATCTGTGACTATAAGGCTCGATGTTTGAACGTCTTAAGGGACTAGTGCAGTATCGAAAACGGGGCCTTATAACACGCTAGTTCCAAGGATTGTTCTGTGAATAATTTTTGCACACAAACTTAATAAAGCAGTGGTCATTTGTAACATTTTAGATATACATAATCTATGTCAGGTTTCTGATCGGTCAGCCAAGATGGCCGTCACGGCCTCTGATGGGTAAAAAAACAAACTAACTATTCAATCGAAATCGATTAAACTTTGTAAGAGGGATGGCTACAACATGAACATGATTTTGTGCAAAAACGTTGACATTTTAAACAAAATAGTCGCCATAGATTAAATTTAGTACGAAGGTGTAGTATGGCACTGCAAGACAATGATGGTGTTTATCTTTGGGGGAAAACCCCCAAAATGCCCGCCTTTCCTGGCCTTTGATTTGTCGAAGTATTGTTCGATTCTGATGAGATTTGGTATATGTTAAATATGTAACACTGTTCATTTTCATAACCTCAGTTTCACATTTTAAGAAAATGGCTGCCATTTACGGGCTTCTGATTGGTCGAAATGTACATGTTCAATTTCAATGAAAATAAGTTTATAGGGGACTTCAAAATCAACTGATGGGCTTCATTGTTAAAGTAACCACAGGGAGAGTACTGATTGGTAGAAAAAAAAAATTTTTTTGCAATTTTGATGAAATTTTGTATATGGTGGTATTAGAGGGCTGCAAATTCAACTGTATTGGTAAAGCTGCCATGATAACCACATGAAAGCTTCTGATTGGTCAAATTTTGATTTTGATTTAAATCGTTTATAGGGGTTTAAGGGACTGCAAATTCAACCGCATCGGTTTCGTTACCATAGAGACCACATTTGCATCTTAGGAATATTGTAGGCGTTTGAGGACTTCTGTAATTGTTTTCCATTGCTATTAGTCTTTGTCTAAGAAATGCAAAGGGATTTCAACTAAACTTATCAGCAATAATAGCTTTGCCATATTGTACATGCGCTTAATATATAGATAGCAGTGTACAGTAAAAATGCCCAATTCTGAAAAATAAGGCACATGTTTTAGATATGTGAACATTGCCAGTTAACCCTACATATTACCTCTAATAAAGTATATATATTTGTAATCTTAACATTTAAAATTTTAATACAGCTCTGAAGGATAAGTAAACTTATTAATTCTGTGATTTGTAGAGCTGTGAATACCATGGTAACAGCTTAAAAATTGCTCAAAAATTGCAAAATATTATATTTAACCTAAAATGACAATTCTCTACACAATTTTTTTTCTTATTTTCCTATTTGAAATTAAATATCTCAAAGACAGAATTAATCTTGTTTTGACATGTGTTGTAAATTAAGTTTTCCTCCTATCCTACCTTTACTGTGGGCTTCCATTTTTCGCTGTAGGCAAAACTAAATTTCTTGTGTAAACACACTTTCAGAAAATCCGGAAATTTAAAATCCGGAACCAATTTATTAATTTTGTTTTAACAAATGTGAAGCCTGTATGAACTACTTCATACTGAATATACCAATTATAGTATACATTTATTTTTTCATTTTTTTATGCATATGATAATACAGGAGTTATTTGCTTAACAAAAAAATAGCCCATGGCCAGGCTGTCCTACTGTAGTGTGCTACCTTATACATCAATTTTTTTTAAAATTGTAATCAATTCACTTAAACCCCCATGAATGTTTAGAATATGTTCCGATGAACAAAATGACATACCGGGTAACTACATTGTATGTATCTTTAATAGTCACTGAGTACTGCTGATTGCCCTGAGAAGTGTATTTTGACAACTGTTTCTCCCAATCCAGTAATAAGGGGAGGTAATTTTAAAAATGAAAACTCCCATAATTCTTTATATCTCTTGAATAAAGTTGTGTTTTGAGTTGAAAGTGGTACTTTGAGTCTGTGCATGTAATCAAGCACACAATACTATAAAAATATCAAATTAGCCTTGTTATATGACGTTATCGTTACCATGACGTCATCAGTTACTATGACGTCATAAATACTCAATGGTATAATAAATAACCAAAATCATCTCAGCTTAGCAACACATGCACTATTCTAACTGATAAATAATGACATGACATATAGGATTTTAAAATGTCATGCCTATGACATCACAGTCATCTGTTTCCACCCTGGTAATTCAGATATGTACCAATAATCATATGAAACTGTCCGCTGATCTCATTTTATGCGGAAAATGCTGTTTTTTCAGCTTTACCTAAGGAAATGACAAATATTGTATCAACCGTACACTCAATCCATTGAAATTACATGCTTATCATTGCACAAGTTTCACCAAACAATTCTAAAAATAACACTTACTGTAATAAGTTCAATGGATACGGGGTAATAAATCAGGTAAAATAAACCAGAATTCAGTCTATATTGTTTGTGAGATAAAGTTATTTTGGGTTTGTTATAGAACATAGAATAATTTTTCAATTTACACGGACTCATTAACATTATGCTTAATCAACCTACCCTTAAAATGGGCAGATTGGCGAGTTACCTCCCTTGATTCCACTAATATGATAAGCCAGATGTTTAACAAATTTTAAATTGTTTTTATGTATTTTTGAGCAATAATGAATTAAAATGAACCTTAATTAAGCATGATTAAGCACATTTAAAAAAAAAAAAAAAAACATGTTTCAACCCTTATAAGGTAGCGGTGTACAGTTTGGGGGGGGGGGGGGGTGTCTTCGGCAGTATGCTTCAGTGAGGTAGCACTATATATCGGCAAAAGTTCCGGCCTATCACAAGGAGACTTAACACGAACATACCGCAGCCTCCCAAACACACATACGCACTTGCCACACGCATGCATGTCGCACGCACGGGAAGCCGTCCTTAAATGACATTAGCTGTTAATAGGACGTTAAACAAAATAAACCGAACCAAACCAAATGGTTTTTGTTTAACGTCCTATTAACAGCTCAGGTCATTTAAGGATGCGTGATTGCTGTGTGGGACATTTCCCATTTGAAATCTTAGAGATTTAGAAAGTTTACTGTACTTTCGACGAATTTTCTCAGAATGCAATGAAAATTAATTTCAAAGGGTGATATATACATATGGTAGAGTATCTCTGCTAATGAGATTAAAGGATAATGACGTCTGTCAGGTCAGTCAAGCGTCATTATAGCAGCTTAATCCCCCCCCCCCCCCCCCACACACACATTCCAGCAGAATGGCTATGTTTGACTCCCAGATTAAATCTGGTTACCAATGTTTATTTATATTATATAAGCATACTCTTCACCAAGAGACTCCCAGTGCCTCCAGCCTCTTACATTTTAAAAAAAATCTTGGGGTTTTAATCAATTTTCAGGTATTACGTTTACAAGTTTCCAATCATAAGTTTATTAAAGGTACATATGTGTATCACAAGTGCACCAATTTAGATTTTTTTTTTAAATTTTAATGAGTTTACGTCTAAAGAAAAAATAAAGATTTGCTCTTAAAGGACTCGCACAACTAAATAAGCCAATCAGCTGGTGTTTCACCTGAACAAAGTCCCGGAGGAAAATATGTTTCTTAGGTTTGTAGCTGTTTTCCTGAGTAAATAACATATGAAATGGGTACTTTCTATATAAGAGAATAAAGTGTAGTCTTGAGGTTTGGAAAATAAAAAATATACAGTCTTACTGGTAATAGAATGACGTAGGATTCTAGGTGTAAAAAAAGCGGGAATTCCCCAGATGGGGGTTCCCCAGTGTACTGGTAATGTCAGGGTACCTATACAATATTTATCCGATAGAAAAACTTCAAACTACTTTAATTTGATATAAATTATATACGCGAACGCGTGGTTACAATACTACGGAATATGGTGACGCTCAACGTGCAGTTCTGACATCATTTCTAGAACTGCTAGGAGCTTCGGATCTTTTTGGGCACCTCCAGTGGGATGTGATCAACAGGAAAACGTTATGATTTCGGCAAAACTTCCATCGGTGAACAATTAACAACGCTACCGCGGACGCGTGGTTACAATACTACGGAATATGGTGACGCCCAACGTGCAGTTCTGACGTCATTTCTAGAGCTGCTAGGAGCTTCGGATCTTTTTGGGCACCTCCAGTGGGATGTGATGAACAGGAAAATGTAATGATTTCGGCAAAACTTCCATCGGTGAACAATTAACCACGCTACCGCGGACGCGTGGTTACAATACTACGGAATATGGTGACGCCCAACGTGCAGTTCTGACGTCATTTCTAGAGCTGCTAGGAGCTTCGGATCTTTTTGGGCACCTCCAGTGGGATGTGATAAACAGGAAAACGTAATGATTTCGGCAAAACTTCCATCGGTGAACAATTAACCGCGCTACCGCGGACGCGTGGTTACAATACTACGGAATATGGTGACGCTCAACGTGCAGTTCTGACGTCATTTCTAGAGCTGCTAGGAGCTTCGGATCTTTTTGGGCACCTCCAGTGGGATGTGATAACAGGAAAACGTAATGATTTCGGCAAAACTTCCATCGGTGAACAATTAACCGCGCTACCGCGGACGCGTGGTTACAATACTACGGAATATGGTGACGCTCAACGTGCAGTTCTGACGTCATTTCTAGAGCTGCTAGGAGCTTCGGATCTTTTTGGGCACCTCCAGTGGGATGTGATCAACAGGAAAACGTAATGATTTCGGCGAAACTTCCATCGGTGAACAATTAACCGCGCTACCGCGGACGCGTGGTTACAATACTACGGAATATGGTGACGCCCAACGTGCAGTTCTGACGTCATTTCTAGAGCTGCTAGGAGCTTCGGATCTTTTTGGGCACCTCCAGTGGGATGTGATCAACAGGAAAACGTAATGATTTCGGCAAAACTTCCATCGGTGAACAATTAACCGCGCTACCGCGGACGCGTGGTTACAATACTACGGAATATGGTGACGCTCAACGTGCAGTTCTGACGTCATTTCTAGAGCTGCTAGGAGCTTCGGATCTTTTTGGGCACCTCCAGTGGGATGTGATAAACAGGAAAACGTAATGATTTCGGCAAAACTTTCATCGGTGAACAATTAACAGCGCTACCGCGGACGCGTGGTTACAATACTACGGAATATGGTGACGCTTCAACTCACAGTTCTGACGTAATTTCTAGAGCTGCTAGGAGCTTCGGATCTTTTTGGGCACCTCCAGTGGGATGTGATGAACAGTAAAACGTAATGATTTCGGCAAAACTTCCATCGGTGAACAATTAACCGCGCTACCGCGGACGCGTGGTTACAATACTACGGAATATGGTGACGCTCAACGTGCAGTTCTGACGTCATTTCTAGAGCTGCTAGGAGCTTCGGATCTTTTTGGGCACCTCCAGTGGGATGTGATCAACAGGAAAACGTTATGATTGCGGCAAAACTTCCATCGGTGAACAATAACCACGCTACCGCGGACGCGTGGTTACAATACTACGGAATATGGTGACGCTCAACGTGCAGTTCTGACGTCATTTCTAGAGCTGCTAGGAGCTTCAGATCTTTTTGGGCACCTCCAGTGGGATGTGATCAACAGGAAAACGTAATGATTTCGGCAAAACTTCCATCGGTGAACAATTAACCGCGCTACCGCGGACGCGTGGTTACAATAATACGGAATATGGTGACGCTCAACGTGCAGTTCTGACGTCATTTCTAGAGCTGCTAGGAGCTTCGGATCTTTTTGGGACACCTCCAGTGGGATGTGATGAACAGGAAAACGTAATGATTTCGGCAAAACTTCCATCGGTGAACAATTAACCGCGCTACCGCGGACGCGTGGTTACAATACTACGGAATATGGTGACGCTCAACGTGCAGTTCTGACGTCATTTCTAGAGCTGCTAGGAGCTTCGGATCTTTTTGGGCACCTCCAGTGGGATGTGATGAACAGGAAAACGTAATGATTTCGGCAAAACTTCCATCTATGAACAATTAACCGCGCTACCGCGGACGCGTGGTTACAATACTACGGAATATAGTGACGCTCAACGTGCAGTTCTGACATCATTTCTAGAGCTTCTAGGAGCTTCGGATCTTTTTGGGCACCTCTAGTGGGATGTAATCAACAGGAAAATGTAATGATTTCGGCAAAACTTCCATCGGTGAACAATTAACCGCGCTACCGCGGACGCGTGGTTACAATATTACGGAATACGGTAACGCTCAACGTGCACGCATGTGGGTTAATGTTGCATTTATAATTAAAAAGAACAAAAATCGTCATGTTTTTATATAAATTCAATATTTAATGATTTCCCGGTAAGTTCTGTTTGTTTTCTTGATCGGATTTTAATGTTAGGTGTCCAACGTCTTTATCGGGATGTTTTCGTCGGTCCTCCTGTTCTCGCGTGGTCACGTGACCGGCACGAAGGACTACATTAACACTTGGTCGGTAAATATGGCCAGAGCACCCGACCAACGTATTTTGACGTACAAACAAATATGATGCACTTATTCATCGTGCTAAGAAACCGAGAAAAAGTGCTGTACATTCTTCTATTTATTCAAGTATGGTTACATAACGGCGTTATAAACTGGTCTTAATTGACGAAGTGCTGATTAATTGACTACTTTTTAAATAATTTTGACGATGTTTGTCATTTTCGTAAGAATGTACAGCACTTTTCGTTGTTCTCATACAATTACCTTCACGCTCTTACCTGTTTCATAATTATTGATTTAGGGTAGTCGGGTGCTCTAGAACGATTTATAGAGCAAGTGTTAATGTTCATTCTCCATTATTGGAACTCTTCAGTGTTTTAGGTATCGAAATCGGCATATAGAAAAGAACAAACGTTAATAAACGAATGCAATGGATCGTTATTAATTCAAATAATTATTCACAGATGATTTCCAAAGACATAAGGTATAGTTAGACTTTCAAGTGTACATCGATTGATTTCT
>NW_022979651.1:0-1045 GCF_902652985.1 Pecten maximus | reverse complement strand
TTTTGGGTCACCCAGGAAAGGTTCGCTACGGAATTCAAAAACATAATACAAGCCAAATTGATCTCCGCACACAATGCGGGTGCCCTATAATTACCGTTTCGCCTCCATCCGTCCGTCTGTCTGTCTGTCTGGTCGTCAGCACATTTGTTTCGGATAAATATTATTTGTTTGTTTGATTTTCCCTGAGTCGATCCAACTTAAACCTCCCCTTCCCTTATTGAGATTTTTTGCTCGATATTGCTTTCAGGGACAGGGTAAGAATTCAAAGGTCGAGGTCACAGTAATTATAGATAAAGTATCAGTTTTCATTTAATATCTAGATTTTCCGAAATTAAAACCTTATAACATGCTTCCTGATTGTAAGCGCCTGCTTGAGATTGATTTTCATCAGCGAAGGTCAACGATCCAGGTCATTGTTATAAAATGTAGGAAATCAATTTCAATGCAATCTAACTAAGACATCTTTCTGTACTACCTTACTGAAAACATTTTCTTAGAATCGATTAATAATTTTAAAGGTCAAATGTCAAGATCAGTGAATAAAAATAGAAAATCAGTTATCATGCATTAAATTCTGTTTGCTTTTGACAATCAAACTGAAACTTCTGTCAAAATGTATCGGTATTTATTATTTTTGTTTTTACGTTAAACAAGAAAATATTTATAAATGATAAACATAATCAACCAATATCTTCACCAGGAATGTGAGTGTCTATATATATAGGAAGGGACTTCCAGTCCCACTGCGGGGGCCCTCACTGACATGTTGGTATTCTAGTTACATATAGTGTGTAACAGAATGAAATAGGGTATTAGTTCTATGCACTCACGCACACATCATATAATTGAATGATGATTTTCTTTGTGTCGTAACTATATAATATACCGCGTTATTAAGAATTCCATGACTACATGTATGAGTGTAATTATCAATGTGAAAAGAGTAATATAACACACAAATTATTCATGTGTATTAACGGTATCATAGCAAAGTAAACAAGCTATATACTGTAGCAATGTGATACACAATAGTGTGATGGGATAT
>NW_022979650.1:0-13892 GCF_902652985.1 Pecten maximus | reverse complement strand
CCCCAGTGGGATGTGATCAACAGGAAAACCTGTTCATTACGGCAAAACCTCTATCGGTGAACAATTAACCGTGCGTCCGCGGAAGCGTGGTTACAATACTACGGAATATGGTGACGCTCACCGTGCAGTTCTGACGTCATTTCAAGAGCTGCTAGTAGGTTCGGATCTTTTGGGGCACCCCCAGTGGGATGTGATCAACAGAAAAACCTGCTCATTCCGGTGAAACTTTCATCGGTGAACAATTAACTGCGCGTCCGCGGTAGCGTGGTTACAATACTACGGAATATGGTGACGCTCACCCTGCAGTTCTGACGTCATTTCTAGAGCTGCTAGGAGGTTCGGATCTTTTTGGGCACCTCCAGTGGGATGTGATCAACAGGAAAACCTGCTCATTCCGGCAAAAACTTTTTCGGCGAACAATTAACCGTACGTCCGCGGTAGCGTGGTTACAATACTACGGAATATGGTGACGCTCACCGTGCAGTTCTGACGTCATTTCTAGAGCTGCTAGAAGGTTCGGATCTTGTTGGGCACCCCCAGTGGGATGTGATCAACAGGAAAACCTGCTCATTACGGCAAAACCTCTATCGGTGAACAATTAACTGCGCGTCCGCTGTAGCGTGGTTACAATACTACGGAATATGGTGACGCTCACCGTGCAGTTCTGACGTCATTTCTAGAGCTGCTAGGAGGTTCGGATCTTTTGGGGCACCTCCAGTGGGATGTGATCAACAGGAAAACCTGCTCATTCCGGCAAAACTTCCATCGGTGAACAATTAACTCGCTGTCCGCGGTAGCGTGGTTACAATACTACGGAATATGGTGACGCTCACCGTGCAGTTCTGACGTCATTTCTAGAGCTGCTAGGAGGTTCGGATCTTTTTGGGCACCTCCAGTGGGATGTGATTAACAGGAAAAACCTGCCCATTACGGCAAAAACCTCTATCGGTGAACAATTAACCGTACGTCCGCGGTAGCGTGGTTACAATACTACGGAATATGGTGACGCTCACCGTGCAGTTTCTGACGTCATTTCTAGAGCTGCTAGAGAGGTTCGGATCTTTTGGGCACCCCAGTGGGATGTGATCAACAGGAAAACCTGCTCATTACGGCAAAACCTCTATCGGTGAACAATTAAACTGCGCGTATCCGCGGTAGCGTGGTTACAATACTACGGAATATGTGACGCTCACCGTGCAGTTCTGACGTCATTTCTAGAGCTGCTAGGAGGTTCGGATCTTTTGGGCACCCCCAGTGGGATGTGATCAACAGGAAAACCTGCTCATTACGGCAAAACCTCTATCGGTGAACAATTAACTGCGCGTCCGCGGTAGCGTGGTTACAATACTACGGAATATGGTGACGCTCACCGTGCAGTTCTGACGCTCATTTCTAGAGCTGCTAGGAGGTTCGGATCTTGTTGGACCACCTCCAGTGGGATGTGATAACAGGAAAACCTGCTCATTCCGGCAAAACCTTCTATCGGTGAACAATTAACCGCCTGTCCCGCGGTAGCGTGGTTACAATACTACGGAATATGGTGACGCTCACCGTGCAGTTCTGACGTCATTTCTGAGAGCTGCTAGAAGGTTCGGATCTTGTTGGGCACCCCAGTGGGATGTGATCAACAGGAAAACCTGCTCATTACTGGCAAAACCTCTATCGGTGAACAATTAACTCGCTGCGTCCGCTGTAGCGTGGTTACAATACTACGGAATATGGGGACGCTCACGTGCAGTTCTGACGTCATTTCTAAAGCTGCTAGGGGGTTGGATCTTTTTGGGCACCCCCAGTGGGATGTGATCAACAGGAAAAACCTGTTCATTACGG
The DNA here is from genome assembly GCF_902652985.1 of Pecten maximus. NCBI lineage: Eukaryota > Metazoa > Mollusca > Bivalvia > Pectinida > Pectinidae > Pecten > Pecten maximus. Next base: position 12,062 of record NW_022979650.1, on the reverse strand, counting down.
CAAAACCTCTATCGGTGAACAATAACCGTGCGTCCGCGGAAGCGTGGTTACAATACTACGGAATATGGTGACGCTCACCGTGCAGTTCTGACGTCATTCAGAGCTGCTAGGAGGTTCGGATCTTTTGGGCACCCCCAGTGGGATGTGGATCAAACAGAAAACCTGCTCATTATCGGCAAACCTCTATCGGTGAAACAATTACCGTCGTAACCGCGAAGCGTGGTTACAATACTACGGAATATGGTGACGCTCAACGTGCAGTTCTGACGTCATTTCTAGAGCTGCTAGGAGGTTCGGATCTTTTTGGGCCACTCCAGTGGGATGTGATCAACAGGAAAACCTGCTCATATTCCGGCAAAAACTTCTCTCGGTGACAATTAACCGTGCGGTCCGCGGTAGCGTGGTTACAATACTACGGAATATGGTGACGCTCACCGTGCAGTTCTGACGTCATTTCTAGAGCTGCTAGAGGTTCGGATCTTTTTGGGCACCCCCAGTGGGATGTGATCAACAGGAAACCCTGTCATTACGGCAAAACCTATCGGTGAACAATAAACTGGGGTGGTCGTTTTCAGGGTTTTGGACGAGTTTTTGTTTTTGCCCCCTTGGAGGGGATCGGGGCCCTCCGTGGGTTTTTAAACAAAAACCTGCCCTCCGGGCCCTTCCATCAAAAAAAATTCCCGCTTCCGCGGGTCTGGAAAATTTAGACGTGGGGCGAACCTGGCCCCCCCCCTTTTGACCAGGACGGTTTTTGGGAAATTGGGATTTAAAAAAGAAATCGTATTCAAAAATTTAGGGGAAATTTTAACCCCTCCCCTTTTGGGGTTTCAAAAGGTTTTGGTGTCACCCCATTTTGGATTTCCTAAAAAGGGGTTTTTTGGGCACCCCATGGGAAAAAAGGCCCCCCTAACGGAAAAATAAAACAAAAAAACGGCTTTTAAAGGTTTTCAATTCAAATTGGTTTTACCTCGGGAGTTTTTCAGATCGGGGGGTTGGACTTTTTGGGCAAGGGGTGGTAACGGAAAAAACCGGTGGGGAAAACCCTACGGTAAAAATTCCCGGCCCCCCGGGAACGGGGTAAAACGGTTTTGGCCTCCCGGGGTTTTTGACGTTTTTTAAACGCAAAATTCCGTTTTTTTGGGCCCCGTGGGGTAAAAAACGAAAGGGAAAACCTCACAAAAATTAACCGTTGCGGTAGGTGGTTTAAAAAGGGGGTTGGGTCACGGCGTTTTATTTTTTGAATTCATTTTTTTTGGGCCCCCCGGGTGTACAAAACCCCCCCCCCCCCCCCCCCCCCCAAAAATTCCCCTTTTGGGGAAAAACTTAATTCCCGGAAAAATTTCGGAAAATTCCTAAAGTGCATTCGCGTTTCGGGACTGTATTTGGTATTTTGGGCCCCCGTGGGTTTTTAAAAAAAAACCGCCCCCAAAAAAAACCTCATTTTTAAAACAAATTCCTCCGGCAACTTTAAAAATGGGAAATTAACCCCCCTTTTTTGGGGTTTCATTTTAGATTTTTGGGATTGGTTTTTTTTTGGGGCCCCCCCGGGGGGGGGGTTCAAAGGCGTCTTGGGGGAAACCATAGTGAACAAAAATGCCCCCGCAAATTTTAAACAAACTCGGGGTCGAAAAAGTGGTTTTAAAATTTTGGTTTAGGGGGTTCGGACTTTTTGGGCCCTCCAGGGGGTGGTTTTTAAAAAACCCGTTTAGGAAATCACGGAAAAACTTAAGGGCCCCTACGGGTTTACAAATAGGGAAAATTGGTCCCTAAGGATTTGGCCTTTTTTGAGGTCATTTTTGGGGCCCCCGGGGGGATGTGACCCGGGAAAACCCCTTTCCCCCCGGTAAAACTCACGGTAAAAAATTTAACCCGGGCCCGGGGCGTGGAAAATAAAATTGGCCCCGGGGGTTTTTTTCTTTTTTAAAATTGGTTTTTTGGGGGCACCCCAGGGGGTTTTAAAAAAAAAATGCTATTACGGCAAAACCTCTTCGGTAAAAATTTAAACCGTGGTCCGCGGAGCGTGGTTACAATTACGGAATATGGTGACGCAACTGCTTCTGACGTCATTTTTAGGGAGTTTGGATTTTTTGGGGCCCCCCCCAGTGGGTGAAACGGGAAAACCTAATTGGGTTAAAACCCCATCAAAAAAAAACCCCGCCCCGGGGGAGCGTGGTTACAAACTACGGAATATGTGACGCTCACGTGCAGTTCTGACGCTTTTTTGGGGTGGTCTTTTGGGGCCCCCCGGGGGAGTGATAACAAAAAAAACCTTCTCTTTAGGCCAAAATTTTTTCTGAACAATAAACCCGTCCGCGTAGGTTTACAAATGGGGGGGCCCACGGGTTCTGACGTCATTTCTGAGGGGGGGTTTGGTTTTTTGGCACCCCAGGGGAGGGTTCAAAAAAACCCTTTCGGAAAACCTAGGGACAAAAACCGGGGGGGGGAGGGGTTTTAAAAAAGGTTGGTGACTCCCGGTCATTCTCTTTTCTGATCGAATTCTTTTTTGGGCCCCCCCGGGATGTGCAACAAAAACCCATTACGGAAAACTTATGGAAAAAAAGGCCCAGGTGGTTACATTGGGAAATATGGGACTCACGGCATTTTGACCTTTCTAGAAGTCGATTGGCGGGCCCCCCAAGGGGGATTGATAACAAAAAACCTCTTTGGCAAAACCCCCGGGAAAATTTCCCTCTCCGGAATGGTACAAACTAAAAAAGGGCGAAAACTCATTCTACGTATTTTGTTTTTGGGGGGGGTTTTTTTTGGAACCCCCGGGGGATGTATGGAAAAACCTGTTCATTACGGCCCCCTTTCGGGTAAAAAATTTCCCCGGGGGGAACGGGGTTCTTAGGGAATAGGGTTGACCCGGCTTTGATCTTTTGATTTATGGTTGGTTTTTTGGGGCCCCCCCATGGGAGGGAAAAAAAAAAACCCTTTTCCCGGTGAAAAACTTCTCGGTCTTAATCTCCCGGAGGGGGTTTACCCCGGATTTGACGTATTTCTGAGTTTTCTAGGGTGGATTGTCTTTTGGGACCCCCGGAAATTTGTAAAAGGAAAACCGCCCTTAAAAAACCCGGGGGAAAAAAACGGGGGGCGTTTAAAATCTAGGGAATTTTAGACCGTGATTCAAAGCTTTTGGCCTAGGGTTGGATCGGGGACCCCCGGGGGGAAAATTTCAACAAAAAAAATTAAAGGGAAAAACCCTTAGGGAAATAATGGGCCTTACTGGTTACCATTCTAAAATTTGGGGGAAGGGTTTTTGGGCCTGGGGTTAAAAAATTTTTAACCTAGGGGAATTAAAAAACCCCCCCTTGGGGGAAATTCTCAGAAATTCCCGCTCCGCTTTGGGGGAAAATTGGGGGTGGGACCTCCCCCCTTTGAGTTTTTAACGAATTTTTTTTTGGGCCCCCAGGGGGAAAAAAAAAAAAACCCCCCCCCCCCCCCCCCCCCCCCCCCTTATTTTCCCCCGGGGAAAAAAACCCAACCCCCTTCGGGGAAAAAAATTAAATTGGGACCTAACTCCCGTTTTTTTTTTCCAAAAGGGTTGGACTTTTTCACCCCCAGTGGGATTTCAACGGAAAAGTCTTGGAAAACCCCTTGGGAAACAAAAAATCGCATTTTTCCAAAAAATAGGGATCCCGTGCTTTTAAAACTATTTTGGGCAAAGGGGTTCGGACTTTTGGACCCTAGGGGGATTGTTAAAAAAATTGTTAAGGAAAAACTTTCTGCAAAACCCTTGGGGGGGTTACTTGGAAATTGGTCATCCCCCGGGGTTTGCGTCAGGGAGTTAGAAGGGGGGATTTTGTTGGGCCCCCCGGGGGAAACCAAAAAAAATGATTAGGGAAAAACCTTTTCCGGGAACTTAATGCGCGTAAGCGTGGTTACAATACTACGGAATATGGTGACGCTCAACCGTGCAGTTCTGACGTCATTTCTAGAGCTGCTAGGGGTTTGGATCTTTTTGGGCACCCCCAGTGGGATGTGATCAACAGGAAAACCTGCTCATACGGCAAAACCTCTATCGGTGACAATTTAACCGTGCGTCCGCGGAAGCGTGGTTACAATACTACGGAATATTGTGACGCTCACCGTGCAGTTCTGACGTCATTTCTAGAGCTGCTAGAAGGTTCGGATCTTTTTGGGCACCCCCAGTGGGATGTGATCAACAGGAAAACCTGCTAATTACGGCAAAACCTCTATCGGTAAACAATTAACCGTGAATCCGCGGTAGCGTGGTTACAATACTACGGAATATGGTGACGCTCACCGTGCAGTTCTGACGTCATTTCTAGAGCTGCTAGAAGGTTCGGATCTTTTTGGGCACCCCCAGTGGGATGTGATCAACAGGAAAACCTGCTCATTACGGCAAAACCTCTATCGGTGAACAATTAACCGTGCGTCCGCGGAAGCGTGGTTACAATACTACGGAATATGGTGACGCTCAACGTGCAGTTCTGACGTCATTTCTAGAGCTGCTAGAGGGTTTGGATATTTTTGGGCACCCCCAGTGGGATGTGATCAACAGGAAAACCTGTTCATTACGGCAAAACCTCTATCGGTGAACAATTAACCGTGCGTCCGCGGAAGCGTGGTTACAATACTACGGAATATGGTGACGCTCACCGTGCAGTTCTGACGTCATTTCAAGAGCTGCTAGTAGGTTCGGATCTTTTGGGGCACCCCAGTGGGATGTGATCAACAGAAAAAACCTGCTCATTCCGGTGATGAAACTTTCATCGGTGAACAATTAACTGCGGGTCCCGCGTAGCGTGGGTTACAATACTACGGAATATGGTGACGCTCACCCTGCAGTTCTGACGTCATTTCTAGAGCTGCTAGGAGGTTCGGATCTTTTTGGGCACCTCCAGTGGGATGTGATCAACAGGAAAACCTGCTCATTCCGGCAAAAACTTTTTCGGCGAACAATTAAACGTACGTCCCGCGGTAGCGTGGTTACAATACTACGGAATATGGTGACGCTAAACGTGCAGTTCGGGACGTCTTTCTAGAGCTGCTAGAAGGTTCGGATCTTTGGGCCCCCCCAGTGGGATTTTCACAGGAAAACGCTCATTACGGCAAAACCTCTATCGGGAACAATTAATGCGGGGTCCGCTGAGCGGGTTACAATCACGGAATATGGTGCCCTTTCACCGTGCAGTTTGGACGTTTTCTAGAGCTGTATGAGGTTCGGATCTGTTGGACACTCCAGTGGATGTGATTAACGGGAAAAATTGCTCATTCGGCAAACTTCATCGGTGAACAATAATCGCCTGTCCGGTAGCGGGGTTCCAATACTACGGAATATGGGGGGCCCCCGGGCTCACGTGCGTTACAATTTCTAGAGGCCTAAAAGGGTTTTGGATCTTGTTGGGACCCCAGTGGGATGTGATTACAGGAAACCTGCCATTCCGGCAAAACTCCATCCGGGAAAACAATTAAACCGCGTGTCCGCGGTGGCGTGGTTACAATATACGGAATATGGTGACGCTCACCCAGCGTTTGACGTCATTTCTAGGGGCTGCTAGGAGGTTCGGATTTTTTGGGGCCCCCCCAGTGGGAGCGATAAAACAGGAAAACCTCCCTTTTGGGGGGGCCAAAACCTCTATCGGGAAAAAAATTTTACCAAAATTTCCGCGGACTGATTACAAACTAGGATATGGTACGCTCACCCAGCTTTTGACGTCTTTTTCTAAGCTGCAGGAGGTTGGGATTTTTTTGGGGCACCTCCAGGGGGATCGAAAAACGGGAAAAACCCCTTCTTAGGGAAAAAACCCCTTATCGGTAAAAATTAAACGCGCGTCCGCTGTACGGGTTAAAATATACGGAATTGGTGACGCCACCGTCATTCTGACCCCTTTCTAAGTGTATGGGGTTCGGATCTTTTGGACACCCCCAGTGGGAGTGTTTAAACGGGAAAATTGCCTTTCCCGGCAAAACTTCCATCGGTGAAAAATTTAAATCCCTGTCCCGGTAGCGTGGTTACAATATACGGAATATGGTGACGCTCAACGTGCAGTTCTGACGTCATTTCTAGAGCTGCTAGGGAGCTTTCGGAGCTTTTTGGCACCATCACAGTGGGATGTGATCAACCAGGAAACTTGATCATTACGGCAAAAACTTCCATCGGTGACAATTACCCACGCTGGAGTCCGCGGAAGTCGTGGTTACGAATCCTACGGAATATGTGACGCTCAACAGTGCATCTCTGAAGTTCATTTTCTAGAGCTGCTAGCCAAGGCTCCGGATCTGTGTTGGCACCTCCAGTGGGATGTGATCAAACATGAAAACTGACTAGTTACTGGCAAAACCTTCCTATCGGTAAACAATTAACCGCGCTACCGCGGACGCGTGGTTACAATACTACGGAATATGGTGACGCTCAACGTGCAGTTCTGACGTCAATTTCTAGAGCTGGCTAGGAGCTTCGGATCTTTTTGGGCACCCCAGTGGGATGTGATCAACAGGAAAACGTTATGATTTCGGCAAAACTTCTATCGGTGAACAATTAACCGCGATACCGCGGACGCGTGGTTACAATACTACGGAATATGGTGACGCTCACCCGTGCAGTTCTGACGTCATTTCTAGAGCTGCTAGGTGGGTTCGGATCTTTTTGGGCACCTCCAGTTGGGATGTGATCATACAGGAAAACCTGCTCATTTCCGGCAAAACTTCTATCGGTGACAATTAACCGTACGTCCGCGGTAGCGTGTTACAATACTACGGAATATGGTGACGCTCACCGTGCAGTTCTGACGTCATTTCTAGAGCTGCTAGAAGGTTCGGATCTTGTTTGGGCCACCTCCAGTGGGATGTGATTCAACAGGAAAACCTGCCTAATTCCGGCAAAACTTCCATCGGTGAACAATTAACCGCGCTATCCGCGGTAGCGTGGTTACAATACTACGGAATATGGTGACGCTCAACGTGCAGTTTCTGACGTCATTTCTAGAGCTGCTAGGAGCGTTCGGATCTTTTTGGGCACCTCCAGTGGGATGTGATCAACAGGAAAACCGTTGCCATTTACGGCAAAACCTTCCTATCGGTGAACAATAACCTACGCTACCGCGGACGCGTGGTTACAATACTACGGAATATGGTGACGCTCAACGTGCAGTTCTGACGTCATTTCTAGAGCTGCTAGGAGCTTCGGATCTTTTTGGGCACCTCCAGTGGGATGTGATCAACAGGAAAACGTATGATTTCGGCAAAACTTCCTCGTGAACAATTAACCGCGCTACCGCGGACGCGTGGTTACAATACTACGGAATATGGTGACGCTCACGTGCAGTTCTGACGTCATTTCTAGAGCTGCTAGGAGCTTCGGATCTTTTTGGGCACCTCCAGTGGGATGTGATCAACAGGAAAACGTATGATTTCGGCAAAACTTCCATCGGTGAACAATTAACCACGCTACCGCGGACGCGTGGTTACAATACTACGGAATATGGTGACGCTCAACTGTGCAGTTCTGACGTCATTTCTAGAGCTGCTAGGAGCTTCGGATCTTTTTGGGCACCTCCAGTGGGATGTGATCAACAGGAAAACGTTATGATTTCGGCAAAACTTCCATCGGTGAACAATTAACCGGCGCTACCGCGGACGCGTGGTTACAATACTACGGAATATGGTGACGCTCAACGTGCAGTTCTGACGTCATTTCTAGAGCTGCTAGGAGCTTCGGATCTTTTTGGGCACCTCCAGTGGGATGTGATCAACAGGAAAACGTAATGATTTCGGCAAAACTTCCATCGGTGAACAATTAACCGCGCTACCGCGGACGCGTGGTTACAATACTACGGAATATGGTGACGCTCAACGTGCAGTTCTGACGTCATTTCTAGAGCTGCTAGGAGCTTCGGATCTTTTTGGGCACCTCCAGTGGGATGTGATCAACAGGAAAACGTTATGATTCGGCAAAACTTCCATCGGTGAACAATTAACCGCGCTACCGCGGACGCGTGGTTACAATACTACGGAATATGGTGACGCTCAACGTGCAGTTCTGACGTCATTTCTAGAGCTGCTAGGAGCTTCGGATCTTTTTGGGCACCTCCAGTGGGATGTGATCAACAGGAAAACGTTATGATTTCGGCAAAACTTCCATCGGTGAACAATTAACCGCGCTACCGCGGACGCGTGGTTACAATACTACGGAATATGGTGACGCTCAACGTGCAGTTCTGACGTCATTTCTAGAGCTGCTAGGAGCTTCGGATCTTTTTGGGCACCTCCAGTGGGATGTGATCAACAGGAAAACGTTATGATTTCGGCAAAACTTCCATCGGTGAACAATTAACCGCGCTACCGCGGACGCGTGGTTACAATACTACGGAATATGGTGACGCTCAACGTGCAGTTCTGACGTCATTTCTAGAGCTGCTAGGAGCTTCGGATCTTTTTGGGCACCTCCAGTGGGATGTGATCAACAGGAAAACGTTATGATTTCGGCAAAACTTCCATCGGTGAACAATTAACCGCGCTACCGCGGACGCGTGGTTACAATACTACGGAATATGGTGACGCTCAACGTGCAGTTCTGACGTCATTTCTAGAGCTGCTAGGAGCTTCGGATCTTTTTGGGCACCTCCAGTGGGATGTGATCAACAGGAAAACGTATGATTTCGGCAAAACTTCCATCGGTGAACAATTAACCGCGCTACCGCGGACGCGTGGTTACAATACTACGGAATATGGTGACGCTCAACGTGCAGTTCTGACGTCATTTCTAGAGCTGCTAGGAGCTTCGGATCTTTTTGGGCACCTCCAGTGGGATGTGATCAACAGGAAAACGTAATGATTTCGGCAAAACTTCCATCGGTGAACAATTAACCGCGCTACCGCGGACGCGTGGTTACAATACTACGGAATATGGTGACGCTCAACGTGCAGTTCTGACGTCATTTCTAGAGCTGCTAGGAGCTTCGGATCTTTTGGGCACCTCCAGTGGGATGTGATCAACAGGAAAACGTATGATTTCGGCAAAACTTCCATCGGTGAACAATTAACCGCGCTACCGCGGACGCGTGGTTACAATACTACGGAATATGGTGACGCTCAACGTGCAGTTCTGACGTCATTTCTAGAGCTGCTAGGAGCTTCGGATCTTTTTGGGCACCTCCAGTGGGATGTGATCAACAGGAAAACGTTATGATTTCGGCAAAACTTCCATCGGTGAACAATTAACCGCGCTACCGCGGACGCGTGGTTACAATACTACGGAATATGGTGACGCTCAACGTGCAGTTCTGACGTCATTTCTAGAGCTGCTAGGAGCTTCGGATCTTTTTGGGCACCTCCAGTGGGATGTGATCAACAGGAAAACGTTATGATTTCGGCAAAACTTCCATCGGTGAACAATTAACCGCGCTACCGCGGACGCGTGGTTACAATACTACGGAATATGGTGACGCTCAACGTGCAGTTCTGACGTCATTTCTAGAGCTGCTAGGAGCTTCGGATCTTTTTGGGCACCTCCAGTGGGATGTGATCAACAGGAAAACGTTATGATTTCGGCAAAACTTCCATCGGTGAACAATTAACCACGCTACCGCGGACGCGTGGTTACAATACTACGGAATATGGTGACGCTCAACGTGCAGTTCTGACGTCATTTCTAGAGCTGCTAGGAGCTTCGGATCTTTTTGGGCACCTCCAGTGGGATGTGATCAACAGGAAAACGTTATGATTTCGGCAAAACTTCCATCGGTGAACAATTAACCGCGCTACCGCGGACGCGTGGTTACAATACTACGGAATATGGTGACGCTCAACGTGCAGTTCTGACGTCATTTCTAGAGCTGCTAGGAGCTTCGGATCTTTTTGGGCACCTCCAGTGGGATGTGATCAACAGGAAAACGTTATGATTTCGGCAAAACTTCCATCGGTGAACAATTAACCACGCTACCGCGGACGCGTGGTTACAATACTACGGAATATGGTGACGCTCAACGTGCAGTTCTGACGTCATTTCTAGAGCTGCTAGGAGCTTCGGATCTTTTTGGGCACCTCCAGTGGGATGTGATCAACAGGAAAACGTATGATTTCGGCAAAACTTCCATCGGTGAACAATTAACCGCGCTACCGCGGACGCGTGGTTACAATACTACGGAATATGGTGACGCTCAACGTGCAGTTCTGACGTCATTTCTAGAGCTGCTAGGAGCTTCGGATCTTTTTGGGCACCTCCAGTGGGATGTGATCAACAGGAAAACGTTATGATTTCGGCAAAACTTCCATCGGTGAACAATTAACCGCGCTACCGCGGACGCGTGGTTACAATACTACGGAATATGGTGACGCTCAACGTGCAGTTCTGACGTCATTTCTAGAGCTGCTAGGAGCTTCGGATCTTTTGGGCACCTCCAGTGGGATGTGATCAACAGGAAAACGTAATGATTTCGGCAAAACTTCCATCGGTGAACAATTAACCACGCTACCGCGGACGCGTGGTTACAATACTACGGAATATGGTGACGCTCAACGTGCAGTTCTGACGTCATTTCTAGAGCTGCTAGGAGCTTCGGATCTTTTTGGGCACCTCCAGTGGGATGTGATCAACAGGAAAACGTTATGATTTCGGCAAAACTTCCATCGGTGAACAATTAACCGCGCTACCGCGGACGCGTGGTTACAATACTACGGAATATGGTGACGCTCAACGTGCAGTTCTGACGTCATTTCTAGAGCTGCTAGGAGCTTCGGATCTTTTGGGCACCTCCAGTGGGATGTGATCAACAGGAAAACGTATGATTTCGGCAAAACTTCCATCGGTGAACAATTAACCGCGCTACCGCGGACGCGTGGTTACAATACTACGGAATATGGTGACGCTCAACGTGCAGTTCTGACGTCATTTCTAGAGCTGCTAGGAGCTTCGGATCTTTTTGGGCACCTCCAGTGGGATGTGATCAACAGGAAAACGTTATGATTTCGGCAAAACTTCCATCGGTGAACAATTAACCGCGCTACCGCGGACGCGTGGTTACAATACTACGGAATATGGTGACGCTCAACGTGCAGTTCTGACGTCATTTCTAGAGCTGCTAGGAGCTTCGGATCTTTTTGGGCACCTCCAGTGGGATGTGATCAACAGGAAAACGTTATGATTTCGGCAAAACTTCCATCGGTGAACAATTAACCAGCGCTACCGCGGACGCGTGGTTACAATACTACGGAATATGGTGACGCTCAACGTGCAGTTCTGACGTCATTTCTAGAGCTGCTAGGAGCTTCGGATCTTTTTGGGCACCTCCAGTGGGATGTGATCAACAGGAAAACGTTATGATTTCGGCAAAACTTCCATCGGTGAACAATTAACCACGCTACCGCGGACGCGTGGTTACAATACTACGGAATATGGTGACGCTCAACGTGCAGTTCTGACGTCATTTCTAGAGCTGCTAGGAGCTTCGGATCTTTTTGGGCACCTCCAGTGGGATGTGATCAACAGGAAAACGTAATGATTTCGGCAAAACTTCCATCGGTGAACAATTAACCGCGCTACCGCGGACGCGTGGTTACAATACTACGGAATATGGTGACGCTCAACGTGCAGTTCTGACGTCATTTCTAGAGCTGCTAGGAGCTTCGGATCTTTTTGGGCACCTCCAGTGGGATGTGATCAACAGGAAAACGTTATGATTTCGGCAAAACTTCCATCGGTGAACAATTAACCACGCTACCGCGGACGCGTGGTTACAATACTACGGAATATGGTGACGCTCAACGTGCAGTTCTGACGTCATTTCTAGAGCTGCTAGGAGCTTCGGATCTTTTTGGGCACCTCCAGTGGGATGTGATCAACAGGAAAACGTTATGATTTCGGCAAAACTTCCATCGGTGAACAATTAACCGCGCTACCGCGGACGCGTGGTTACAATACTACGGAATATGGTGACGCTCAACGTGCAGTTCTGACGTCATTTCTAGAGCTGCTAGGAGCTTCGGATCTTTTTGGGCACCTCCAGTGGGATGTGATCAACAGGAAAACGTTATGATTTCGGCAAACTTTTAGAAACCCCAGGGGATCGGGAAGCTGGAAATCTAAATTTGGGCCAACG
>NW_022979649.1:0-1000 GCF_902652985.1 Pecten maximus | reverse complement strand
ACTGAATGGTTAATGTTATTCAGTGGTTAGCCTGTTGTCAGTTCAGAATGACTGAATGGTTACTGGTATTCACTGGTTAGCCTGTTGTCAGTTCAGAATGACTGAATGGTTACTGGTATTCGCTGGTTAGCCTGTTGTTAGTATAGAATGACTGAATGGTTACTGCTATTCGCTGGTTAGCCTGTTGTCAGTATAGAATGACTGAATGGTTACTGGTATTCGCTGGTTAGCCTGTTGTCAGTATAGAATGACTGAATGGTAACTGGTATTCGCTGGTTAGCCTGTTGTCAGTTCAGAATGGCTGAATGGTTACTGGTATTCGCTGGTTAGCCTGTAGTCAGTATATAATGACTGAATGGTTACTGGTATTCGCTGGTTAGCCTGTAGTCAGTATAGAATGACTGAATGGTTACTGGTATTCGCTGGTTAGCCTGTAGTCAGTATAGAATGACTGAATGGTTACTGGTATTCGCTGGTTAGCCTGTTGTTAGTATAGAATGACTGAATGGTTACTGGTATTCGCTGGTTAGCCTGTTGTCAGTATAGAATGACTGAATGGTAACTGGTATTCGCTGGTTAGCCTGTTGTCAGTTCAGAATGGCTGAATGGTTACTGGTATTCGCTGGTTAGCCTGTTGTCAGTTCAGAATGACTGAATGGTTACTGGTATTCGCTGGTTAGCCTGTTGTTAGTATAGAATGACTGAATGGTTACTGGTATTCGCTGGTTAGCCTGTGGTCAGTATAGAATGACTGAATGGTTACTGGTATTCGCTGGTTAGCCTGTTGTTAGTATAGAATGACTGAATGGTTACTGGTATTCGCTGGTTAGCCTGTTGTCAGTTCAGAATGACTGAATGGTTACTGGTATTCGCTGGTTAGCCTGTTGTCAGTATAGAATGACTGAATGGTTACTGGTATTCGCTGGTTAGCCTGTAGTCAGTATAGAATGACTAAATGGTTACTGGTATTCGCTGGTTAGCCTGTTGTCAGTATAGAATG
>NW_022979648.1:0-26439 GCF_902652985.1 Pecten maximus | reverse complement strand
GCTTTACGTGCTCAATAAGCACTTTAATGAAAGTACACATTGTCTTTCTTATAACGACGGCCCTTTTCTGATCTCTCGCATATTTACTGAGGTCAAGTGACTGGTAAATACAACAACAGTAATATCAATAATCCTCTGAGAGGTCCTATGCATGTGATTGATTTTAACGATTCCCTTCAAAATGTTGATTTATTGCCTGGAAAGGCCCGACTATGACGGTTTTGGCTATAAAAATCGGACTGATCCCATATTTGTCACAAATATCATTCGGGTGCACAACAATATCTACATAAATGAATTAATTTCTTATCCATAAAATATCATTTCATATTTTCTTAAGATGAACATAAGGTTGCACTTTTGGAAAAATTACGATCGATGTTAATATTCATGTCCCATTATAGGAACTCTTCCATGTTTTTAATATCGAAAGGCGACATAGAAACAAACATCACTACACCATTGCAACGAAGCATAACTGATTACATCTATCATTTGAAGATAATTTTCAAAGATATACTGTATTATGCAGAACGTTTTCAGTTATACATACAAGTTGGTAGATGTTGACGTTGTAACAATATGTAACGATGTGTATTTAACATGAATACACTAATGAGCAGCAGGATAGAGGACAACTTTAATCATGATGCGAGCGAAAACAAACGTTTACGCCGGACCGACGGACAACGCTTTACCATTATACTCAAGTTAATGACATAGCGTTGCATAGGCAAAATCGCGTGTCAAAATTAAGGCCAGTGTTACATTTTTAAAAACTGCGTGAATTATTACACTCGCTGTCGCGCCTTTATATGTATTACTTCTTCAACAAGTGAATTGTTGTTATTTCCGTCAAGAATGACTTTGGTCGCTTTCTTTGGTTAACATACCTTTTTCATCTTAGACCTTCTAAAGAATAATATATGATATTTTCAAACATGTAGTGATGGTTGAGCATCATCGATTTGGAAGAGGTCTTTGACCGATTGTCAGTTAAGACCTTTACACTAGAATCTGGTAGATGCGTTGGCTATTCAATGGATGTAAATATGTCAATCATATCGTGAAGATCGTTATTATAAAATGTTTGTTAATTTTTTATTTTAAAAGGATTTGGTGAGAAATCTAAAAATAGCTTCAATATTTATTTTGACTTTCTAGGCGAAAAAACAAAGGGCAATCATTATTGACAATAAAACGAAATGCCTTGCCACTAACACGCTATCTATAGACGTCATCTCTTTCCGATACTTGTTATAGTATATGCATGCATGTATAAAAAGATAAAAACAAAGATTATATATAAACTTAGAAAAATGGAATTCATTTATCCAAATACAGAACGGGAATCTATTACATGTTCCTGATGACACTGTTTCTATCTAACTCGTGTGAGTAATTTTCTTCTAGGAGGAGTTAGAACCTCTCATGAATAGTTGCTAAAATGCCATTTATTTTGCAGGCGATGCATCAAAGGCGGAGTATTATACCAAGAAGAACGAGAGACGCCGTTTAGCTATTAACAATGTCTTATGGAACGAGGAGGCTGGTATGTGGTTCGACTTCTCCCTCACTCAAAATAGATCGAGGAAGAACTTTTATGTTTCCAACATATTTCCTCTGTTTGCCGGATGTGGTCACCAGGATGACAACTTATCCAAACACCAGTTATCCGCTGTGACCTCTTATATAAAGGTATAACTTGAAGCTTGATAAGGGCAGTCACACTATCTCCTACAAAATATTTTTTTGCAATATTAACTTTCCAAAGTGTTCAAGAAAAAATGCCTTTAAAATCATTTTAATTACTTCAGAAAGGATGGTGTTTTTTTATCATACGCAAGTAAAATTATATTCAATCCAGAAACAGTGCTCTACCTTAGAGCATTCAGACTCTATCCGAGACGACACACTCTATCTCGAAACAATATGTTAATTGTCACGTTACTCCTTGGACGAAATAGTTTGGGTGACTTTGCTTTCATTTCTCTGACAAGCAAATATCGACGAAAAGGCGTAGGAACGCAGGTATTACCTTAGTCGCAGTGTATATTAATATGACGTGTATGTATAGGTAATATCAGTGGTTGCTGTTCATATCACCGGTGTGAGCTCAATGACGGGTGCTGTAGGTAGAGCAGGGGGATGCTTGCAAGCCTGGAACTTTTTAATTCATCTCCGGTTTTACTGTGGGTTCATAATGTCCTTTTAGGTTTTTTTTTTTTTTTTTTGTCATGAATCCAGTCATGTGGTTTGTGTGTGAATGGATGTTTTTTTTTTTTTTTTTTTACTTATCTTTCCTAAAACAACATACTATGGTACCTTATTAATATGTTTACTGTTTTGTCTGATTTTGCAATAACTTTTTTGACTAAAATTGATATGTATTACTAATGCAACATGTTTGCTATTGTTTTTTTCGCTTTCGCTAATTCGATTCACTGGTAATTAGTATCCGAGCACTTTTGCAGGAGATACCTTCGACGAGGTGTGAGCAAAGTGAACATTATACGCGAAGCAACAACTACTATAAGTGATTGATGTATTCGCTGGATATAGCTTAGTGATTCTAGTGCCATTTGTTATAGTTATTTCATGCAATAACAACTACATATGTTGTCGAATTAAAATTCGGGTCGTTTATTGCATGTGTATTATGTACCCGTTATTTTCGTGTTGGGTTATATAAATTATTGTTTTCATTACTCTGTATTTTTTTTCTTTTTTTTTCTTTCATTTTTTGTAGGCTTCTGTTCGTTATTGCACTGAAATCGTGTTGTCGATGTTCCCATTGGGTTTTAATGTATTGGAATTTTATGTTGCTCAGAATTAAAAAGATTATCGGCTTCATAAATTACATAGAATTATCTCTTGTCAAAATATCGTTTGGGTATCATTTGTACGTATATACATATATTATACTCTTGTATGCGAACTTGGTTTTCATCTATAGCGACATTTTTTAAGATTGCCCACTTTAGGATCCCATTGAATATTGTATTGGAAATCTGTATCCAATTTGCTATCCATTTCGATGACAATAATTCAATATTTTTTTCTTACTTTATATATTTTTTTTCCCATTGTACGGGAGCCATGTACAGCTAACTCAAACAAAGGAATTTTTCCTTCTGTAATTATGCATAAACTGTCGACTGCAAGAATCCGTTATTTTATTCTACAGCAATTGCATAAACTTCTAAAAACACACTCTGCATTTGCTGTCATTTGCAAATGTTTCTTATCCGTCGACTTAATGTCCCTTTTTGTTTTGTTTATAATACGAATTTGGTATTCTCTTTTGATAGCACCTTATAGATGTCAAATTCTCTTTGGATAATGTATGGGAACTTTGTATTCGTTATCTTTTACACTGACAACTATATGATAAATCAGCTTTCACGTTGCATTTCGCTATTAATTGCTTTTGAAAGTATATATATCTAACGTGTTGTCAAAATCGATTACGCGCTTTACATGTCATTTCTCTCTCTGTGTCTCTTTAATTTGCGCGAACTTGTCAATAGTTTCAAATGCAAGGATAGCTACATGCTATATTCCCCATCCATCTGTCCATTGGATTTCTCCGAACCCGACCGCTTTTTTTTTCTTTTTTCTTCTTCTTTGTTTTCTATTTCTCTCCCATCCCTTCTGTCCTATATGTATCCAATTCAGTTTTTAACATTTTCTCCCCATGTTAGAGTTTTGTGTTGTCCCGAATGCAAATATGATTTGTACAAACGCATGTTTCATGGATACTTTTAGAATATCATTCTTTTTGCAAGACTGTCTCGAAATCATTTGGAATAGACATACTCTCGTTCAGCAAGCCAATGTTTATCACCCTAGTATTACTTAAATGTCAATAAATACCATATCGGATAGAATGAGAGTGGGTCATTTTCATGATATTGCTAACAGAGAAAGAAATGTACATGTAATACCTTGCTATGACGAGGCCTTGATAATTATGCTGTAATTTTAATAAGGTGTCAATGTTATCCCTATCCTCTTGCATATCGTATATTTCTAGACAAGAGTCCAAAGGTAAAAAACAACGACCCTAACATACATAGTCACCAGCAAGCAGGATCTTATTTTCTCCCATACTTCACAGGGTTATCCGGCGGTTGCTAGGGAGAAGAGTAAATCGATCTTACACAGGGTGGGTGAAGACAGCCGGCACGCGCTATATGACGCTGCTCACAATAACGTAACGTCATAATTTTACGTTGAGTAACCAAGTCGTAAATGATGACGTCATAAATTTTGACGCACATTTCAAGGAGCAGTGAAGATGGCGCGATGAAAAACTTTCATAAAACTTACGTTTGGTAGCAAGTATGTGAGAAAAACAATCAATCACGGGTCTGTTCCGCGAACAAGGATATCTCAACCCCCGTGATAGATTCTATTAATCTATATATTCTCATTGTGGTATTATCATTATTTGCTACTATCTGGCTCTTTTTCAAGTCCGGTGATGTTGAATTAAACCCTGGGCTACCTGCAGATATAGACACTTCAACTTCTTCAAAAAATCGGAAGGTTTTTCGAATAAAAGTAATTTGTCTTTTGTCCATTTGAATGTCCAAAGTCTGAAACCGGAAATAGATATATTACATACAGAGTTAAGGGAATGTAGTCTTTCTCTGAGACCTGGCGCAGTGATTCAGATGATAATGCGTCTTTAAAACTTCCTGGCTTTCAAAACCTTTTTTTGTTTCCTCCGTGATAATCGAATACGGGGTGGAATTTCTGTGTATGTTTGAGACAAATTAATAGTAAATAGGCGAAATGATCTTGAAGTAGGGGACGTAGAAAGTGTGTGGGTTGAGAAAAGCTTCAAAACAGTCAAGGTATTTATTTGGTCCTTTTTATAGACGCCCGATTTCAAATGTTCATCTCTGGAATATAATTGAACTATCGATGGATCAAGTCTTTTAACATAAATATCCCCGATGTAATAATAACGGGTGACATCAATGTAAATGTTTTACAAAATCATTCCCATCAAGGTAACAGAAGATAGTTCGTCGTTGTTGGACCTAATTTTTGTAAGAAATAATTCAATATTAAATCGGACATACAATGTCCGTTGAAGAATCCTTCCTGGATCAACCAATGATATATCATTGTCCTGTATATGGCATTTTCAATGTTCTTAACGTTATATCAAAGTCATTCACACGTAAAATATGGATGTATAAATATGCCAATTTGAGCAGTTTAGAACATTGTTAAAAGAGACCGACTGGTCGTGTCTCGACACTAATGATATAGATCATCCATGTAATTTGCTAACTGATAAAATATATGAAATGAGGTATTCCAAAAAATCTGATATTAGAACGAAAATTACTAAACGTACAAAAACTGCATGATAAGGCAAAACTAAGAAATAGAGAAATAGATTGGTTAGAATTTAAACGTGTACGTAATACATCTGTTAACATGATTAGGAAAGCAAAAAATAGGTATTTCAATTTTCAAGTTGATATCTAGTAGAAATCTAAATATGATGTCTATGATAAGAGATAAATCATTTTCTCTTCGGTCTCTAAAAATGTAATACAAGTAGCTGAGTGGTAGGAATAGATCTTTTTGTAAGCACTGCGAATAATCCGTTGACATAGTCACTGCATTGTTTACTGTTTTTAATACGTTTTCATTTAACATAAAAGCAAAGTTACGGGCAGTGTTTGTTCTATGATCGACTGAATAATACATTTCATTGGTCTATACAATCTCAATTACTGACTTCCATTTATAAAATTCATATGTTGTATAGGACAACAAGCTGGAATTCTCTGGTGGCATACCGACTTCCCTTCATCATACCGGCCAGCAGTGGGACTTTCCTAATGCATGGCCTCCTCTTCAGCACGTGTGGATAGTTGGTCTGGCCAACGCGGCTACTCCTTCATTGACCAACATTGCATTTACCAATGCGCAGAAGTGGGTCCGCAGTGTCTACCTCGGCTGGGAAAGGACCAGGGTTATTTTTGAAAAAAATGTCAAAAACTGTTGAAACATTCGGCTTTGCTCGGTATTTGCTCGAAGTAAAATTGAAGAAAAATATTTAAAAAAAAAAAAACAAAAGAAAAGTTACAGAAATGTCAAGAATCGCGTATTTGAACATTAGAATTGATTGGTTTTGCTATAAAATTTAAATTTGAGACGTAATATGAATACATTTTTTTTTTTTTGGTTTATGCTGAAAAATCTAGACGGATGTATGTAACATCTGATAAATTATATTTATGTTTTAAAATGTTTTTTTTAAATAACATAACAGCTGGGTTCGTTCTTCAGATATATTTGATCGAAGATGTTAAAAACAAACGTTAACACATGCCGTGAATAACTGCAGGTACAGAGGTACACAATCAATGTGTGTTACGGATACATCGCCTTGTATCAAAGTCCGTCAGAATTGTCACATGTCCAGTCTGCAGGTGACCACTCATCAGATACATCTACAAATACATATACATTACGTATACAAAGAAACGCGCACCTCGATATATCTATTTCTCTTTATCCCTCTTCCAGAATGTTCTTTTCTATCAGGCAGGATATAGGGGAAATAAACAATCATCATTACAATTGTAAAGATTGTTGCTATTGTAGAGTATGAAAGCAGTAGTATCCTAAATTAATTTCTATCTCTGAGACTAATGTCCTTTACTTTAACATTCATAGATGGAATGTGAGATATACAAATGTATAAGATGAAGATTGGAATTTTTGTCGTAGTTGTACTGTGATGAATTTATGTATATTTATCTAACTAACTAAGGAAGACAACTTTATGACTCTTTCACTGATCATGCCTGGCACTTACGATCTACGGTACCCAATCGCCTAGCCTGAAACACCTGCAGCTTACACGCTGCGCCACATCGGCGTTCTTAAAAAAAGAACGTTTCAATGGCACACTGATGGTCGGCACTAAGGCATATGAACAGAACATCGGACGATTACCAGAACCAAGAATAAGATATATAGAGGATATGTCATGAGTTTCCCTTCATATTAGATTTATGATACGAGTTTTGAATTTTTTATTTTTGCGAGCCTCTGGCGAGCAAAAATAAAAAATTCTAAACGAGTATCATAAATCTAATATGAAGGGAAACGAATGACAGATTCTTTTTATCATATGACGTTTTCTTTCATCGTTCCCCATCAAAAACTGATTCTCTCTTTTGCCTTGAGTCGTCACATCTCAACCAAATCACCCGAACCTTCGAAGTAGGTCAATTATACCGACGAGAGAAGAAATAGTTCTAACACAACTGACTCTTGAAAAGGATTCATTTTATTAAATACACGTCTCAAAACAAAATTTCAGCATTTTTTCATTTAATCTATAATAGATAAATTGTCCTTGGTGTTTGAAACAATGACGAAAATATTTTAGTTTGAAAGAACACGAGCGACTGTTTTTGATGTGACGAAGCCGTGACGTCACTTGGCGCGATAACGGAGGCTTCGTTGTACAATGTCTAGTCGCTGTCGCTGTCGTACAAAACCATTGTACGGCGCCTTTTCACTGCTTTTTGTTTATCCTCGTCCTCGCGGGAGTTTATGGAGATGTAAAATGTTCCACCGTGAATATTCCCACTGAACATTGTGTTCAGACTGCCGTGAAAAGCGACGTTGGATGCCGATTTGTTGGCAGTGTTGTTTGTGTTGACATTACACGTGTTTGTCGACGACAGTGTCACCATGTTATTCTGAGTAACCGTTGTGTTGGATAGGATTCGTGAAATGTTCTTATGCTGGGTGTCGTTTACATGGCTGTAATTGTTAACACTTTGCAAATTCCGATGTCCAGTGATCTGGATTATCTGATTCGGAGGAATGTTCTGGTCATTTAGTTTTTGAACCAAGTGTTTGCGGGCACTGTGATTCGAAAGTTTTTTGTCATCTGGGAGACCTGCAGCTATGGCCATTTTCTTCATTATTTGGGTAAGTTTGTTTACACCTATTGGCTGTTTTTTAAACCACTGGTCTTCGCCTTTCAATGCTCCCTGTTTTGTATGTGTGGCTATGTAAAAGGGATCACTTGGTTCACAGTAACTTGCAGGACGTTTACTCTTGTAGAATTTGTATGTTTTTACAGGACACCTTTCTAGGTTCTCGGAATTACTCCACATTTTGGGTTTTACAGCGCGGACGTCCCTCGGGTTTGTTCCTTGCCGCGTTTTAGTTTGTCTTTCATCAAATTCAAGATATTCTTCCCCTGACACATCTCGGCACAAATTAATATCCCCCCAATACATTGATCTATGTTCATCGGAACCACGTAGTCCGAAATGGACAGTACTGAAAAACCATAGTGTGTTTATCACACTGTCAGAGTTGCTACATCCGAGCTGGCCCGGTTCCCACAGAGTTTCAATTTCATCGTCTGAAATAGGTTGTGCCTTCATTGGTTTGTTCCCCTTTCCTTCCTCCTTAAGCTCCCGTTGTTTAGCTGTCAGAACTTCTCGGACTTTCCCAAATTCAACACTACTGACCACAGAGTAACCATAATCATACCGTCTCAATTGCCTGTCAAACGAACTCATAAAACCACGCAGCGAACTCGGTTCATAATTGGAACCGTCTTGTTTCCGTATTCCTATAAAGAATTTGCAAAGGAGGGGGCATAATTCTTGTGGTGGGATTTGATAAATTTCACGATTTTCATTTTCCAGGCTCAAAAACTGACGAAGAAGCTTCAAATCATAAAAAGTTTTTGACAAAGTGTTTTTGTTTGCTTGTTTGTTTACAAAATCATCGATATCACTGTTGTCTATGCGAATATGTCTTTGCCCTGCCCCTGTCGTGACCTGATCTGTCGTCTGCTTTACAACCCCAGACCCGACTTCAACTTCTAAAACAAGCCGATCGGCTGTACAATCAAACTCGAAATCGATTCCTTCAATCTGAACAGTGTACTCATCGTTTTCCAGTAGCTTCTTAATACGGCCCTTGCCTTTGTTGTCAATCCTGACTTCATCGCCAACTTTAAACTTTGTCATTTTACTAGTCGCCATTTTTACGAGTCGTAGTAAAAAGAAGTAGGTCGTTCCCACGCGTATGAATACAGTTCTCACGGAACCAGCCAATCAGCGTATGTAGGCTGGCGAAAGGTGTTATTACACTAGTGTCATAAAGAAAATTTACGTGATGGGTTTATGACACCGTATATAACGGTAGTCATATGATAAAATGGATTATTGCACAGACACCCTTGATATATTTGTTTCATTATCTAATCACTAAAACACACTTAGAAAGCCTAAAAATTGTCATGATAGTCACCTGGCAGCGTTAACATATGATTGACCTCGACGCTTGAAATGGTAGGACTAAATTCCGAAACGTCACAGTGTTCAATAGTCATTTTAGCCATGCGATAGTTCAAAATATAGCTTATGCGTATAGCTAAGAAACATCAAACAAAAAATATGATAGATATATATATATATACCTAAAGTTGTCTTCCATCGTCATTTGTACCACTATATTATATATAAGATAATTAGCACGCCATATAATATGCACTACGTGTTGGTGATCCAAAGGTAAAGATTTGAAGTTCCTGACGTACTTCTACTGTGACGAATATGTATAATATGTTTACATTTCGCATCCTTAGGTGTTAATACATTGCGATCCAGGTAAGTATATATCTGATAGACGACTTGTCACTATGATCCTGTCAGGGTATCGGGCCGACCATTATTGCGCCATTAAACCGATTGAAACGATGAGGCCCAGCAGTATATGTATTTCTGGCTAGGTTAAGTCTCACAGGGGCAGATGACGGTTAACATGTATGACTAACACAGTAATCATCAATGTCTATTTTATTTTTTAGAGCAACGGTTTTTTTTACCAAAGTTTACCAAAGTTGCCTTTGGCCAGTTACCTTCGGTGACCAATATTTTGCATGTGCAATTTTCCTTGATTTCTGACAACTATTCACTACATTTTTCGGTGTATAATAAAATAAACACCCTTGCAACTTACCCAATATATTTGCCAGGCGGGCGTTTAGGTATATAAGCCTACTGTTAAATACATTTAGTATGTTGTTTTAATTTTTAGTACAGCGCATTACATCCCGGAAGTAGAGGTGCGGGAGGAGAATATGACGTACAGGTAGATATACTTTTCTTAGTTAATATAATAACTAATTCTACAATTAAGTTTGAACTTATGTTGAAATGTGATGAAATGTATGAAGATATATTAAGTAGAATGATACTTTTAAAATGTACATGATTTACCTGCTTTGAGTTGACATTAACAGCTGCAAAAACGAAAAGCGGGGATTTCCTATACACGCACATAACATATAAATTGTAAATTAGAACTATTTTACAGTTAATGTATGTATGGTTTACTTTTCATCCCAATGTCTAGTTTAAACGCAGAAATCGATACTTGACAAGGCATATGCATTCTCAGTCAACGAAAAACGGGGTTAATGCTTCAAGTTAGGTATCATCTCCAGGTAGCAAGTGTTTGACTAACAACAGTCTGCGGACGACACAGACTAACACAAGCTACACTAACAACTGAGACGAAACAGAAAAGCAAAAGCTCTTGTGTTGTTCTGTGTCGTCGCAAGAAAGTTGTTAATCAAGCTTGTGTTGTTCTGCATCATCTTTTCCCATACAGTTATATAAGTCTAACTCGTGTTGTTTTGTGTCGTCCAATAGTAAGTTGTAAGTCTAGTGTGTGGTGTTCTGTGTCATTCGTCCCCAGGCAGTTTTAAGGCTTAGTTGTGTTGTTCTGTATTACGTAGATAGCTCTGTGTCGTCCCAAGGTATATGTAGGTCTAGCTTTTGTTGCTTCTGTGTCGCCCCAAGGTATATATAGGTCTCGCTTGTTTCGCTCCTGTGTCGCCCAAAGGTATATATAGGTCTAGCTTGTGTTGTTCTGTGTCGTCCAAAGGTATATGTAGGTCTAGCTTGTGTTGCTCTATGTCGTCCTAAGGTATTCATAGGTCTAGCTTGTGTTGTTCTCTGTCGTCCCAAGGTATATGTAGGTCTAGCTTTTGTTGTTCTCTGTCGCCCAAGGTATTTGTAGGTCTAGCTTGTGTTGCTCTGTGTCGTCCCACGGTATGTGTAGGTCTAGCTTGTGTTGCTCTATGTCGTCCCAAGGTATTCATAGGTCTAGCTTGTGTTGTTCTCTGTCGTCCCAAGGTATATGTAGGTCTAGCTTTTGTTGTCCTGTGTCGCCCCAAGGTATATGTAGGTCTAGCTTGTGTTGTTCTTTGTCGTCCCAGGGTATCTATAGGTCTAGCTTGTGTTGTTCTGTGTCGTCATGAGACAAATTTAGATCTAGCTTGTATTGTTCTGTGTCATCAACAAACAAATTTAAGTCTAGGAGTGTTTGTAGGTCAAGCTTGTATTGTTCTGTGTCATCAACAAACAAATTTAAGTCTAGGATGTGTTGTTCTGTATCGTCACAAGACAAAGGTAAGTCTAGCTTTTAATCAAGTTTGTGTTATGTTGTCTCAAGGCAATTTTAAAACAGGATATAATGCTTTTCAGTCAATGCGTTGTTACACGATATGTATTAGTTATGATAGAAAACATACTTGCGCATAGTGTTATTATCTATAAGCATGAACACTGTGGTTCCAAAGTAATGTAAATAATAACACAAAAGGATTTTTTTAGGAGGGATTCGGGTGGACAAACGGAGTTGTGCTAGATCTGCTAGCCATGTATGGAGACCACCTCACAATACCTGGTCCGACCAAGAACACGCCACCGTCCTCGGATGGAGTATCCGCGGCCGTGTCTCTACGAACGGATTCGACGTCTTTCTTGATGGTACCTTTCCTTTGTATGTTACAATTCCTAGCATAATGAACGAGATATGGGCGAATGGCGATATGCATTTAACTGTATGTGCAGAAAGGAATGATTACAACAATAATACAGGATTATCACAACACAAAATGTTTGATTCCGTTTGATAGAAATGATAACAAATATTGAGTATATGCCGAGATTTTTGTCACCTTAAGCGAATATATCAATAACATTATATATTTCTAACAAATTATTTTATTGTTCAATAACATAGTTCAAACTAGTGAGTTGAATAAAATTCAATAAGCCCTCAGCAGGTTTTAGTCATGGTAGGTAAAGGTTGCGCCATTGCTCAATAAACATGACAATATTGATGTTATTCAAACTAATAATCTAATAAGGTAAATCAATATAAAACGCGTATACGACAAACTAGCAATTCATTACGTAGTTTAGTTACAAAGGTAAGAAGTTTCCGTTTGGTTTCCTACATGAGACAATTATCATACAATTTCAGATTTAAGCACCTTATATAATTTGTCTTTAAAATGCTGAGCATCACCAAAGTAAAAGTTAAATAATATTATCCTCTACCGCTCATATCACTGCACAAGTGCTTATGTAAATTATCTGATTCGCCGTATTAACCCGGGTCATTATTGTGATTACGCCTGTTTATGTACCTTTGTTAACAGGTATTTGTACTTCAATACCTTGTATATTATTTTGCAAAAACGTCATTCCCCCGGAAGACACGAAAAGACTTTATTGTTTTTTTACCCTTTGAAGCTCATACGAATAACCACTAATAGAGTTTCTAGTTACTTAGTTTGCATCACCACCAGAATCCCGGAGTTAATATTAACTGTGAGCCTGACATTTTTAATATATAAATTAATGTGTGTATATATTCTTTCAAAAAATGATTTATTAACATAAAACAGTTGTAAACAAGCAAATCCATAATCTACGAGATATACAATGGTTAATGTACGTTTAAGAGTAATCGTCTATGGTAACGGTGGGTATGATGATACTTGGACATTCAGCAGGAACTGCTGCCTCGCTTTCATGTTTCCTGGAAAAAAAATAGTACAAACATAGGGACAGATTTAGATTTCATAGAATGAGGGAGCGAGTGTCTCGGATGAAATTGAAAAAAAAAAGTTTACAAAGTGGAAGGATTGTATTTGTTCCTGGATGATAGCCTGTGGGAACCTTGGCAATAATAATCCACATCCCATTTGGCTAAGAACGATGCGTGCGTCGGCCCACGCACAAACGAAAGCGCGCATGAACTTAATATGATAAAATGAATGAATTTAGAACGTTTAACATATGTTTAACACTTAAGAGAACGTCCACATAACTTATTAAAAAATTCATATTGCTAAGAATCTGTTGTATTATGTGATTAACGTATATGTATATAGTCCTACATACTGGAACAAAGACGAAATTGAAGTACGACAAAATATTTACATTATCAATGTGAATTTGCTTTTACTTAGGCAGTACCCAAACAGTAGATATTTCTGAACCATTATGGGCCTGTAACACAGATGAAAAAGGAAAGTTAAATTCTCAATTTTCAGTTGAGACATTCCTCTAGGAAACAAGGATGGATAGTGTTACAGCAGCAATACAAAGTCCCCTGCCTGACCTAGGAGTCCACCTATTTATTTCCCATTTATTTCCGACAGAACTTCAATAGATATATTAAACTAGTTTTCCCAGCAGAACAACAGGAAGAATATTTCAGGTTGCGGACAACAAATATTTTGAAAAACAAAAACAAACAAAAAAACATAAGTATACCTAGTTGGTTAAACGTAGGTGAAATAACACGGAAGTTATGCCCCGGACAAGATCCAAAGTCGAAAAAAAGTGACATTTGACCTCAAATGACTTTGAGCTATTTTACTCGCTAGGTGACGAGATATAGCCATTTTTGGAATTTTTACTCCAAAACGAAGTGGGATGCAGAACTACATGTTATACTGATCATGTATACCAAATTTCGTTAATTCGGAGTAGTACTTTAGGAGGAGTTCTCCGGATAAGCCTCAACCAATGAGAAGCCGGCGGCCATTTTGAAAAATGGATTTTTGAAAAGGCATACATTTTGTTAAAATAGATCATAGAACAAAAACTAGCACAGGTTTTTCTCCTCATTTTTCCATCATGCCATTTAATTGGTTTAAAAAGTGCTTGTGTTTGACTTCTTGCTTTCATGTATGCTATATCTAAAGATGTATGAATTAAAACTAATAGGCTATTGTGTGTTATGATTGAAATTATACAGTACAGTATATATGAATCTTTATTTTGGCCGGCAATATAGACTGTGGAAATAGAAAATGCCTATTATAAAGACTTTCATTTTGCTGTTTTATTGTAAAATGTATGTTATACTGCCATATTTCATACTAACATGTCTGGCTGTTGTTCCTCATAAATCTCCGGAATAAGTTCCATCCTGCCCGACTCTCCAGCTTCCTCCTCATCGTCGCTGGACAGAATCTGGGTCAGACTCGTTATCGTGCCGCCTTCCTCAATGGCGGACAGCAACGGTGCACGAGACACAGCTTTCCCCGTCATCGCTTTCTCAATAATCTGAGCGTTTCTTCGATGGGTTGTTTCTTCTATGTCATATCCGTCCGGCACGTGTTCTACAGTAAAACTAAGTAAAGAAAGTAATAGAAATGAACACGCTAAACAATACATAATGTAGACATTTCAATGTGTGACCATTTTCACGTTTTTACTTTTCAAAGTATTTCAGATAGATGATTTGGTGTTTGCAGTGATACCAATATGACCCCTTATTCAGGAGGCTTTTGGTCCAATATTGTACACATAGTTAGCCATCATCACCATGATCCCGTGTCCGCTCTTTTCCAACAACTATACCGTCATAACCATTCTTATAGCACCACCTTATCACCAGCCTATTATCAGCCCTCCACCAACAATAACAAATAATTACAGAAGCGTCGTTCGTTACCCCTCAGGAGTAATATATCTGTTACTCCTTGCTCGCCATTGTGAGTAAGGAATTACCCCTCTAGATCCCTTGCTCGCTTCTGAGAACGAGTATAAGGCCGAAGAAGAACACGCGAAGGCATGGATGGATCGTTGCTGAAGTAGGTTAGTGGATCAAACTGGACAGTACGGCGACTAGGAAGAATATAAGAGCATGCAAACACTGTTAAAAAAGTCATCTTACTCCAACAACATTTCCTATATAAAATTCCAACGGCGTCGGATTAGTATCAGTATCAGTAAGCATGTCTAATGAGGATAGATAATTATATTAGTTTATTGACCGTAGCGAACCTGACGTTGGTGATAAGTAATCTTAACTCGCCCGTAGTTTATTCTTTTATGAAAAGAGAAAGGAATTTCTACAGAGACAGCTGCGTACTTCTAAAGCACATAAACCCATATACAGGGCAAGCCTTAGTAGGGGGAACTAGACCTTTTGTAAAGGATTTACACGCAAACATTACAATTGTTGTACGAACGGTTCTTGGATATAATATCAATTTCACTCCTGTTAGTCAGTTACAGAAAGTTACAAATGGCATGGGCTTTAGGGAATAAGTTATTGTCTCAAATTCGAAGACGTCACGAAGCGAGACAATGTGTTTTTCGTCAATATTTTATTATTTAAGTTTTTGCGTTTAATTATTCCTTTGAAAGCATAAAACCAACATTATTGGACATCACATTAGACATTATTTACGGAATATCATCTTAAACTTACAGACCAGTGACTATACAAATCAGGGATGCTGAAAATCTGTACTTTTAAGATATTTTTCTCCGGTTCCTTAAAAAGTAAATCAGCTAAACGGGGAATATCGTTGCATTGTAGTACGGGTATTTTAAAACATGATATGCTCAGGTGAATTTTGGGGAGCACTTATTTTTCAATATCTAAATTTCTTTTTCAATGTATAGATATTAACTCTTGCCTATATGTGTATATAATGTACACAACGAGCTAACATACTATCTTTTCCTATTTTCTTGTTCATGTATAAGTTTGCTTGTTTGTTTGTTGTTGTTTTTTTGCTTGTTTTTCTTTTTTTTTTTTTTTGGTTTCGGGGAAGGCTGTAATTTGAGTTAATTGTTGAGTTGCTTGAAACTTTATAAAATTTACTATATTGATAAAGTTTGACAGAAGAGAACATATGTAATTCGTGTGATTATGATAGCTTCACTTTATAGTAAAAGAACGGCTATAAACCAATCAAATTACTTTATGGAAGCCTTCAATTTTGCAATGACAGTGATGAAAGAGAGCGTATGTAAACGTAATCTTTGAAGTATCGAGGTGTTGAATTGTTATTGACAATACCCCAATAACAGACAAGGTCTTTCACAATTATGAAACACGCTATATCAACTTATATTAATCATTCTTGAGGTCTTAGTATAGGAGGAAACCGAAGTACCCAGACAAATCTCGACGTTGTCGAGCTGGTGAACCTGTACCGCTTCAGGTTCGATCAGGGAATCGAACCCGGGCCACTTAGGTGAAAGATAAATGCGTGTGTCTCCCGACCACCCTGTTATGCACATTTGACGTCGCAAAGCAAACGTAGTTGCTCCCTCCTACAAAATACTTCTATATAGAGAATTGTTGTGAGAAGACTGGTATCTTGTTCTAATTGTAATGCTTTATCTTGTCACTGATGAAAAAGGAAACAGAGCAACGAAGCAATATTGGTCGGATTTAAAAACAAAGTTCAACCGACTTTTGTAAAGGTCACAAGGTCAAAGGCGAAGGTCTAATTTTGTATCTTTAAACTGATGACTATTGTATTATGACATGACGAAGCAAACTTGGTCGGCTTTATACAAGGAGATACTGACCTCCAAGGTCATGGTCGCTGGATAAGATATCAAGGTAATCTGAGCTAAAGGTCAATTAAAATCATGTTCCGTTTGCCCGTTGAACATTTTGTTATGGTAGTATGAAACAATGTTTGCCGGAATTAAACATGAAGCAAACACAGGTCCCTTGATCAGAGATAAAGGTCACTTTTTCAAAAGTCAAGCTAAAAATAAAAATGTCTTTTTCACTTATTGCCATTTTGATATTTTGAAGCAAAGATTGTTGAACTTGAACAAGGAGTTAATTGATCAATGGTCAAGGTCCTTGGTTCAAAAGTCAAGGTACTTCTGCCCACAGATCAATTACACCATGGATCAGACTATAACCTTGGCTTTTAGTTCAGTACGTATAAGGTATGAACAAAGCAACTCAATGGTAATAATTGTCCAGCAAATAAGATGATGGAAGCAGACATTACATTAAAATACATGTATAATGTATGTTCTGCTTCCTTGCGATTGTTTTTGAAGTCCAAATGTAGATAGATGACTCTTTTTGTAATAATTGGAGATAAATTGGCACACGACGTGGCCGTTGCTGATCTCTCAGCTTTCAAAGAAATGATGCCTACATCCTTTAGACCTTGTTTTATATTGATAATCATACTGTAATGATACCCCCAAATAGCTGTTCCAAAAAGCATGATTAGCTAGTATTTGTATTATCAAGTAGTCGATACGCTGTGGATATTTACTCAAGCACATGCCATGATTAATGTAGAAGCTTAAACCTTAATGACTACACGACACTTATTATACAACAAACATGAATAACTATACCGTGATGGTTTGGTTTGTTGCATTACAATGTCTGCTGGAACAGAGTCTTCTGATTCTCCTCCTTCTGATGAATCACTATGTTTTCGTTTTAACATCCCAAGAGGGTAACTCATTTTCCGTGTTTCGGTCGACGTTCGGTTTGACACGTTTATTGGCTTCCTGTATTATAGTAGCACGTCGTAAGGGTACATACTCCGGTGTGGTATCATGCTCATGATCATATTGGACACTTTTAGAACTCCCGGGGCTAGATTTTTCGGAATGCGAACGAAGTCTTCTCAGTAAACTCAATGGAAAACTTACTTTCCGATGACGTTCTTTTCTCAAGTCTTTTTCTAGATCTCGTTCATTTGCGTCTGTATGAGATCTTGCTCTTCCAAAGTGACTCTCCAGTCTATTTCCTTTGCGCAGTTCCGAATCCGAGGACCACGATGAAAATTCTCCCTGCCCTTTAACTTTATTACGAAGGCCCATATCGACCGAAACAAACCTATCCTGATGTAGATGGCCATTAAAATGGTCCGCGTGGCCATTGGGTAAATGTCGATAGTCTGTATAGTCCTGGGGCATGTATAGCTGAGATCTTCTACAATCAGACAAAAATGTCACGTCTATTAATTAAGCTTTCACATATTTAGAAATGTTAATCATGAATATTTTAATATCTTATTGAAAGGTTCAGGGCTGCGTTTTACTAAGCATCTTAAGTTACGATTTGTATCGTAACCTTAAACTACGTTAAATCTCCGTCCTACTAAACTTCGTATCTTAAGTTACCAATAAAATAACGTCGTAACTTACGACAGCTTAGGACCACCCTTAAGTTACGAATTTTCTCAATTTATGCATCTTAACTTAAAAAAGTAGGAAAATGGCTGCATTCATTATTTTCAACACGGTTAGAGAGAAAGATAACATAAGACGCGAGCGAGTTTTCAAAGACAGAACCGAAGTTCTCGACACAATAACGGACCCTGAACTGATGCAGCGGAATAGATTTCCAAGACGGGTCATTTTACAGCTGGTGGGTGATACCAAGGAAAGTATTCAACCACAGACACCGATATCTCACTCCATTCCTGCCCACATTCAGGTAATTTCCAAGGCGAGCTTTTGATATTTCACTTTTCTAAATATAAATCCGGAAAATATGGCACAGCATCTCGGTTCTAGTTAGTACGCTGACCGGAAGTTGTCACCTTCTACAGGGTGATGTCACTGTGGTCGTATCGTTTTGTAAACACTCGATTTGCCTGTTTACCCATGACTCATAAATATGTTACAGGTTATTTATTATAGGATAAAGAGTCATAACCTGCCACAGGTTTTGAGTCATGGTAATAGGCATATCGATACGAATGTCGGTTAAACATTTGATAAACACGATACGGGTAAGCCTATCGTGTTGTAAACACCCGATAACAGTTGCCCTTATATATGACTCATAAACCTGTCACTGGTGTATCACCTCACATATTATGAGTCATAGGATAAAAATGCATAACTTTGTTTAAAAAACGATACCCTTGTGGCGTGACCCTGTGGTCCGGCACGACAATTTACCCCAAAACACCAAATATAAAATTTAAAAAATGTTCAGAAAAAAAAACTGTTGTGTTTCTCATGTTCTCAACTATATTTCTAAACGAAGGGATATATTGGAGCAAAATACTGGAAATATTAAAAAGATTCTCGTCGTGTAATCTTTTAATTGACAGTTTGTTGTTCATTATCTAAAAGTGAAAAAAAAAACATGCGTAGCAGATCCTTAAGTCGCTCAGCGGTCACAATTTAAAAAGCCAGTCACTGTGTTATTGAACGTGTATCTATGACAACTTATGTGCTTGATGCTAGGATGATATGAATTGTTAAGTAGCTTTGATTGATGTGTTTATAATTTGACAAGAACTAATTTCATAATTACGCCTGGGAAGACGACCTCCCGGTTAGCAGACTCAGCATAGAGCCAGCGAAGTAACTTCCATGTGACGTTCGTCGCCTTGGCTGTGATGTCATAAAAACCTCTTCCGGAGATATAATCCGCTGTTCCTGTAATGTTGGTACACTGAAAATAAAACATACTAGAACCTATCAATATTTCTTAACTTGCCACATCTTTTCCTAATTATCTAAGTGTAATACCAGATGTTATGGTTGCAAGTTTGTAATACCGATTACTATATATAACATGCAGAGTGCTGTATTTTTCATCTCACATTATTCGTTGTTATGGAAACTCCAAACCCTCAAGTCAAATATCCAGGAAAATAATTGAATTATAACATTCAAATTGTGTAACATGACTGAAGTGGATTATATATTATATACTGTAGTTAATTATCACCAGTGCAACTGTTTACAATGCTTATTCTGAAACACTTCCTACTTGCTACCTTTGATATACACAAAACATTCTTTCTGTCCCCATAATGAAGACCGTATGGTAGTTAATTAGGGTTCGTTCTATGTACAAATATACCTATAAGAGCTCACATGAAATGTGCCATTAACTGATATGTTTAGCTGCAATAATAAAAGAGTTACAATATCCAGAACAAAGCAGAGCTTTTATCGGAAGAGACATGATATTGTACATGTAAATCAGCTAACAACAATGCGGTATATCGTACGTGAGGTTGTAAGTTGAGCCGAGGAAGACTGGTTTCCTTGATGCTAAGAACGCCTCGGTGTATGGGAGTTCTGTCATTACCTCGCCAAAATGCATGTCCTTCATCAGGGCCGGGTGTTTACCGTACATATAGTCGACTAGGGTCATCGCCACCTATTGGTCAAAATGGATCCATGATGATAATTCCCTAAAGCACATGTGTTCTAAACTTCGGTGTAAAAGAGGTAAGGCGCACATTGCTTTGCTCCCAGAAAACATATCATTTGCACTTCACGTTTATTAAATTCATTTGTATATGAAACAATTTGGAAGAATGTGACAGAACTGCGATATAATTATGTTATCACGTTTACTCCAGTCCTCATATCATCACCACGATATGTTATCACGTTTTACATTATATTTAGACATCTTACACTCATGAAGTTAATTTGAGTTTTTCTATGATGTATGGTCACGCTTTGCATGATATCGCCATTGCCCTCTAACTTGGCCCAATTATGTATATTTGTATCTACATTTATATTGGTGTGTTTGATAATGAATAGGTCTACGTTATAATGTCATAAAGTTTAAATAAATATAAAAGGCACTACACTTCCACCACCAGAAGGCTAGGTCACCTATCCATAT
The DNA here is from genome assembly GCF_902652985.1 of Pecten maximus. NCBI lineage: Eukaryota > Metazoa > Mollusca > Bivalvia > Pectinida > Pectinidae > Pecten > Pecten maximus. Next base: position 5,661 of record NW_022979648.1, on the reverse strand, counting down.
AAGACAATATTTTCTAACGTTTGTTACACCTCACTTATATCCATTGGATATTTTGTTTGTAAAAATAATCATGCCCCATCGGATTTGTCTTGTCTTATTATCTGTGTTGATTATCTAGCTTTTGACCAATATTGAACACCCGCTTACTTCTCTGAAAATCTTTACACTACCCCCATACTATTATATGGCAGGATTGGTTTTGATATAGTTTGTATTTAAATTGTTCCGTAATTGTTCTAAGTATTGTTGTGTTTATAATGTAGTGTTATATCGTTTTGTTATATTCCCGTCGCCCGTATTCCATCATGTGGTCAGTGGTCCAAACCTTTGTCCTACATCATAGATATATAAACATTTGGATTTGTCCGATGTTTTGGCGCCGGATCGTTTTCCTGGACAGTGTCCGATACTGACGACCACACGGTCGGACTGTACTTTTTCCTGGACATTGTCCGATACTGACGACCACACGGTCGGACTGTACTTTTTTGCTCACTGGCCAAACAAACAAAATGTCCCGATGTAACAACATTTTACAAGTTATTAGTATGACCTTGGATATTGTAGACTTTGTGCCAATTGCAGGTAACTTTACTTTTGTATTGTATATATACAGATAGTTGTAATACCGATCTGTACTATATTGGTCACGTGTACATCAAAACATTTACCTTGGACACATCTATGTATTGTATACATATTGTGATATTTAATGTTCATATGTGTTTGTAACGCAAATAGTATTTGCTAATTACTATGTCATGTAAAGTTTTATATCATATATTTTATATATTGTATCGACAGTATGTTTGGATAGAGTAATACATGTACGTTTAGTAAGTCGTGCTGTCAGTACTGTAACACGTTAATACGTAGTGTATATAGACAATGTGATAGTCTGTTATAGGGTTTTCTGTTTTGTAGAGTCTGGTCTTCGGATTCTCGCCCTGTTATCGTCATGGCTAGAATGTAATTGTCACGAATGAAATGTTCCAGAACTCGACGCAACATTTCGTGGATATAATGACTTTGTTTGTATAACGGTACAATATGTATATTGATGGTGAGATTCGGTTGGTATTTGACCAATGAAGCTATAGTTACATTGATTTAAAAAAAAAAAAAGCCTTACCGCTGTATGTCGGTCCAATAACCAGTTGATGTCAAAATCGTCGTCGTCCTCCCCGAATGGGTTGATCAACTGTTCCGCTACCTATGAATTTTCAAACAGGGTTTATTATTAACAACAGGGATTGCTTCAGTTTTACCTTGCGTTTCATGTTTTTAATAATGTAATGCATTCAAAATGATGTCGTCTGTTTTTGTTTAAATATTACCCATTAGATAAACTCTATAAAACAACCCCTATTAGGGACATCAGTATTTGTCGTTTGATGCTATACATCTATACACAAATTAAGAGAATAGGAAAGAAGGAAATGGAAACTTAACTCTTATGTGATTATGGCAGTAAGCGATGGGTCATACCAAGGCAGCAGAATAGGGTATTAACTTTATATGACTAGTTTCCTACCTTTAACCAGCCCATGTAGAAGAAAAACTGCATGAGAGTAAAGACAGGCACGTACAGATCGAGGTCGTGGCCGGGGTAGTTTTGATTCGTGTCTAGAAATTGTCGCCCAATGAGACACGCCGCAAAAAACATGTAGACTGACCAAGTGACCACCTATAATATGAGGAAATCACGTCACATGTGTAATATAAAGTTGTACCACGATCGTAGCACATCGTGTAATATAAAGTTGTACCACGATCGTAGCACATCGTGTAATATAAATTTGTACCACGATCGTAGCACATCGTGTAATATAAAGTTGTACCACGATCGTAGCACATCGTGTAATATAGATTTGTTCACCAATTGAGTCAACATCCTGTGATATAGATGTTGTCGAACAAAGTTGTACATCGACCGCACTCCATCCCTTAATATGAAAATATACACCAACCATGTCAAGAAATAAGAAACATTAAATTGTTCACCATCAATGTCACATCAAGAAATAAGGAACATTAGATTGTTCACCAACCATGTCACATCAAGGAATGAGGAATACTAAATTGTTCATTAACCATGTCACATCAAGGAATGAGGAATATTGAATTGTTCACCAACCATGTCACATCAAGGAATAAGGAATATAAAATTGTTCACCAACCATGTCACATCAAGGAATGAGGAATATTAAATTGTTCACCAACCATGTCACATCAAGAAATAAGGAATATAAAATAGTTCACCATCCCTGTCACATCAAGGAATGAGGAATATTTAATTGTTCATTAACCATGTCACATCAAGAAATAAGGAATATTAAATTGTTCATCAACCATGTCACATCAAGGAACATTAAATTGTTCAACAACCATGTCACATCAAGGAACATTAAATTGTTCACCAACCATGTCACATCAAGGAATAAGGAATATTAAAGTGTTCACCAACCATGTCACATCAACGAATAAGGAACATTAAATTGTTCACCAACCAAGTCACATCAAAGAATGAAGAACATTAAATTGTTCACCAACCATGTCACATCAAGGAACATTAAATTGTTCACCAACCATGTCACATCAAGGAACATTAAATTGTTCACCAACCATGTCACATCAAGGAACATTTAATTGTTCACCAACCATGTCACATCAAGGAACATTAAATTGTTCACCAACCATGTCACATCAAGGAACATTAAATTGTTCACCAACCATGTCACATCAAGGAACATTAAATTGTTCACCAACCATGTCATTCCCTGTGTATACAGTTTTAACACTGGTCACGTCACATCCTGTAATAATAATTTTGTCTGATCAATTTGTACACAGAATGTTTTAATTCCTGAAATAGGATATCGTACAACAACCACGTCACATCCGGTTATTTAAAACTGTACACAAGTCACCTCACACCAGTAGTTTAACACTGTACACCAGTCACCTCACATCCTGTAGTTTAACACTATACACCAGTCACCTCACATCCTATAGTTTAACACCAGTCACCTCACATCCTGTAGTTTAACACTGTACACAAGTCACCTCACATCCTGTAGTTTAACACTGTACACCAGTCACCTCACATCCTATAGTTTAACACCAGTCACCTCACATCCTGTAGTTTAACACTGTACACCAGTCACTTCACATCCTGTAGATTAACACTGTACACCAGTCACCTCACACCCTGTAGTTTAACACCGTACATCAGTCACCTCACATCATGTAATTTAACACTGTAAACCAGTCACCTCACATCCTGTAGTTTAACACCAGTCACCTCACATCATGTAATTTAACACTATACACCAGTCACCTCACATCCTGTAGTTTAACACCAGTCACCTCACATCTTGTAGTTTAACACTGTACAATAGTCACCTCACATCCTATAGATTAACACTGTACACCAGTCACCTCACATCCTGTAGTTTAACACTGTACAGCAGTCACATCACGTCCTGTAGTTTAACACTGTACAGCAGTCACATCACGTCCTGTAGTTTAACACTGTACACCAGTCACCTCACATCCTGTAGTTTAACACCAGTCATCTCACATCCTGTAGTTTAACACCAGTCACCTCACATCCTGTAGTTTAACACTGTACACCAGTCACCTCACATCCTGTAGTTTAACACTGTACACCAGTCACCTCACATCCTGTAGTTTAACACTGTACACCAGTCACCTCACATCCTGTAGTTTAACACTATACACCAGTCACCTCACATCCTGTAGTTTAACACTGTACACCAGTCACCTCACATCCTGTAGTTTAACACTATACACCAGTCACCTCACATCCTGTAGTTTAACACTGTACACCAGTCACCTCACACCAGTAGTTTAACACTGAACTCCAGTCACCTCACATCCTGTAGTTTTACACTGTACACCAGTCACCTCACATCTGGTAATTTAACACTGTACACCAGTCACCTCACATCCTGTAGTTTAACACCAGTCACCTCACATCCTGTAGTTTAACACTGTACACCAGTCACCTCACACCAGTAGTTTAACACTGAACTCCAGTCACCTCACATCCTGTAGTTTTACACTGGTAGTTTTAAACAGTAGTTTAACAGAAATGAAATCACTCGTGCAATAAAATGTTGAAATAGTGATGAAAAATGTTAGATAACACAACGTTAAACTAAGATAAAGCGATTTATATCTGATTATACTTACCTGTGTATAGACTAGAGGAATGGTGATCCAATCGTACACAAAGCAGAGGGAACACTTATCACGGAAGTCGGCTAGCTGCTATTGAAAATAATATACCATTATGTATAGACACTGCTTACAGTGAAACATACCTAAGTAGTAACTCATATAGCAATCCTTTTTGTCTATGTTATCACTTTATAAATAATATCAGCACACAGACAAATATATGCCATTGTTAACAATAAGGGAAACAATAAATTGAAGTATTAGCAAACAGGAAGAAATAGCACGGTATTAACTCAAGCGGTAATCATTTCGCATTGCGTTAGCTTACAGGAAATTATTTTCAACAGTGTTAACTTAAAAGGAAAATGAAAAACAGCAGAATAAGCACACAGAGAAACCATCAAAAAACAGTTTAAATACAAAGGCAAATTATTCACTATAGTGGTAACACACAGGGAAATCATTAATCACAGTGCTTACACACATGGAAATCATAAACCACAGTGTTAACACATCGGGAAATCATTAACCACAATGCTAACACACAGGGAATTCATTAACCACAGTGTTAACACACAGGGAAACCATTAACCACAGTGTTAACACACAGGGAAATCATTAACCACAGTGGTAACACACAGGGAAATCATTAACCACATTAGTGACACACAGGACAATCATTAACCACAGTGTTAACACACAGAAAAAGAGTGGTAGAGACACTATGTTTTAAAGGACTCACACAGCTAAATAATGTACTATATGTTATTACAAATGACCTCATCCCTTTATTCACTCGTTTGAACTTCAAATGATGTTAAATTTATATCAAATCAAGTTTGAAGTATTTCTATCGGATAAATGTTGTTATTGTATAAGTTTTATGGCATATAAGTGCACACGTGTACTCGAAAGACAGCAACACCGACAGTTATAGTACACTGGGGAACCCCCACCTGGGGAATTCCCGCCTTTTTACACCTCGAATCTGACGCCATTCTTTTTTCAGTAGGAGTGTATACTTTTGATTTTTTAAACCTCAAGACCCTTCTCTTTATTCTCGTATATAGAAAGTACCCATTTCATATGTTCTTTACTCAGGAAAACAGCTACAAGCCTAACAAACACATTTACCACGGGGACTTGGTTCAGGTGAAACACCAGCTGATTGACTGATTTAGTTGTGCGAGTCCTACAAAGACCAGTTCATTTTACACCACAATCAGAATGTAACAATATCTAAATCACAACAATAAAGTTACAGATACCTATGTCTGGAGGGTTGTGAATGGCAATGATGGAAGTTACCAGAACCATACAGTCTGAACAGCATTTAAGTAATCACTTTCTTCGGGACGAACGGTGACCGATCGGTGATCGTAAACTGGCCGAACGTTGGCCGAACGCCGGCAAAACGCTGACCGACGACTCTCCGTGCGATAATGTTAGAGCCGA
>NW_022979647.1:0-15154 GCF_902652985.1 Pecten maximus | reverse complement strand
CACATAGATTTTGTTAAAAATAGTAAATTACTAATCTAGTGACATTTTATTTTCAAATGTCTAACCGTCACGTTCTGTTTTAATTAGACGTAATACCGGATTTTGAAATGTATTTCAATTACAATGTATTAGTAAGTTTCGTTTTAATCAAAAAATAGAAAGATGTTTGTGAGGATTAGGCTTTGTATAACATGTAGCGTAGGACGATAGATAAATAACAACAATAACACATTTTTTTGCGTAAATTCGAGATTCATGGACACTTTTCGAGAAAAGTGTTTGGCTCTGAAAAGAGCCGTTGTTAGGATTCAAGACTGCGTCTCAGTTACTCTATATCTTCGTCTTCTGATCCAGAAACAACATCCACGATTTCGCCATACAGATCCTTCCGTAGTCCGGATATGTCTTCAGCTTTTTGGTGGGCATAGTCGTAGTACATGTTCCGTAGGCCTTCGACAACCGACATTCGGAGTCTGTAGCTGTAGCGGAAGGTTCGTAGTCCGTCTCGCTTGGCTCCTGCAAATCGTCTAGCTTGTAATTCAGGTGTACTATCTGTTCACAGGCTGTGCGAAATTTACGCTCACTGTCCAGCAGGGTGAAGCGTTGATCGAGTCGGGAGTTCCGTGATATGGTCTTCATTATTTTCTCAAGTGAAATGTTGGTAGCAGAATGTCCATCGGTCATATATACCTGCAGTCGAGTGCCATAGCACAAGGAGAAACTCGTGTACACCCGTATATGCATTCTGACGCGTGTCAGCGCATTTTGTTTATTGAGTGAAAGGCGACCTACCCGGCCTTGTATCAACAGCCGATTACCGTTACGTGGACACGGTCCGTGTATGTAAAGTATACGTCCAATAAAAGCAGCACCATTCATTTATTTGATATAATATTGATTTGATACGTATTTCAAACCCCCGATCCGTACACCTCCAGCCAGGCCGCCAACTTTACTATATTACGTCAATCTTGATTGTCTTATTGTTCTATGACGTCATAGTTACGTTACCATAACTTCGTCAACAACAGCAAGTTTCAATTGTCCACGCATTCTGATCACAGATGTAGTCAACACAGTGTGATGTGCACGGACCGTGTCCACGTAACGGTAATCGGCTGTTTATACAAGGCCGGGTAGGTCGCCTTTCACTCAATAAACAAAATGCGCTGACACGCGTCAGAATGCATATACGGGTGTACACGAGTTTCTCCTTGTGCTATGACACTCGACTGCAGGTATATATGACCGATGGACACTCTGCTACCAACATTTCACTTGAGAAAATAATGAAGACCATATCACGGAACTCGCGACTCGATCAACGCTTCACCCTGCTGGACAGTGAGCGTAAATTTCGCACAGCCTGTGAACAGATAGTACACCTGAATTACAAGCTAGACGATTTGCAGTCCCGTTACCTCGGAGCCAAGCGAGACGGACTACGAACCTTCCGCTACAGCTACAGACTCCGAATGTCGGTTGTCGAAGGCCTACGGAACATGTACTACGACTATGCCCACCAAAAAGCTGAAGACATATCCGGACTACGGAAGGATCTGTATGGCGAAATCGTGGATGTTGTTTCTGGATCAGAAGACGAAGATATAGAGTAACTGAGACGCAGTCTTGAATCCTAACAACGGCTCTTTTCAGAGCCAAACACTTTTCTCGAAAAGTGTCCATGAATCTCGAATTTACGCAAAAAACTGTGTTATTGTTGTTATTTATCTATCGTCCTACGCTGCATGTTATACAAAGCCTAATCATCACAAACATATTTCTATTTTTTGATTAAAACGAAACTTACTAATACATTGTAATTGAAATACATTTCAAAATCCGGCATTACGTCTAATTAAAACAGAACGTGACGGTTAGACATTTGAAAATAAAATGTCACTAGATTAGTAATTTACTATTTTTAACAAAATCTATGTGTAACGGGAGAGGAGAAGATATAGAGGCCAGACTGGGGTTCGAACTCGGGACCTTCAGAACACTAGCCGGATGCTCTACCGATTGAGCTACCCGGTCACCGATGATCGATTCTGTCCAGTCCCGCTACATATGTAGGTAATCTAATGAAGTTTCATACCATAGATTCCGACAGCACAATGTCCGTAAACAATATGCGTAGATTAATTACTAACTTTTACTTAACGTGTGTCGGTAATCTAATGGAGTTGGAAACGATAGATTCCGATTGTACAAGGGCCGGACACAAAATGTGTATGTTGATATAAATCCGCCGTTCACCCGTTTAGACAACAAGTGTTACGTCCTTTTGATTGTACGAACAGTAGCATGAACCATACAATGTGATCGATTAATGTGGCTCGACAATAATGCAGTGTATTGAAAACGGATAACTTACAAGTGTATAACGATGCGTGTATGTAAAGTATACGTCCAATAAAAGCAGCACCATTCATTTAATTGATATAATATTGATTTGATACGTATTTCAAACCCCCGATCCGTACACCTCCAGCCAGGCCGCCAACTTTACTATATTACGTCAATCTTGATTGTCTTATTGTTCTATGACGTCATAGTTACGTTACCATAACTTCGTCAACAACAGCAAGTTTCAATTGTCCACGCATTCTGATCACAGATGTAGTCAACACAGTGTGATGTGCACGGACCGTGTCCACGTAACGGTAATCGGCTGTTTATACAAGGCCGGGTAGGTCGCCTTTCACTCAATAAACAAAATGCGCTGACACGCGTCAGAATGCATATACGGGTGTACACGAGTTTCTCCTTGTGCTATGACACTCGACTGCAGGTATATATGACCGATGGACATTCTGCTACCAACATTTCACTTGAGAAAATAATGAAGACCATATCACGGAACTCCCGACTCGATCAACGCTTCACCCTGCTGGACAGTGAGCGTAAATTTCGCACAGCCTGTGAACAGATAGTACACCTGAATTACAAGCTAGACGATTTGCAGTCCCGTTACCTCGGAGCCAAGCGAGACGGACTACGAACCTTCCGCTACAGCTACAGACTCCGAATGTCGGTTGTCGAAGGCCTACGGAACATGTACTACGACTATGCCCACCAAAAAGCTGAAGACATATCCGGACTACGGAAGGATCTGTATGGCGAAATCGTGGATGTTGTTTCTGGATCAGAAGACGAAGATATAGAGTAACTGAGACGCAGTCTTGAATCCTAACAACGGCTCTTTTCAGAGCCAAACACTTTTTTCGAAAAGTGTCCATGAATCTCGAATTTACGCAAAAAACTGTTATTGTTGTTATTTATCTATCGTCCTACGCTACATGTTATACAAAGCCTAATCATCACAAACATATTTCTATTTTTTGATTAAAACGAAACTTACTAATACATTGTAATTGAAATACATTTCAAATTCCGGTATTACGTCTAATTAAAACAGAACGTGACGGTTAGACATTTGAAAATAAAATGTCACTAGATTAGTAATTTACTATTTTTAACAAAATCTATGTGTAACGGGAGAGGAGAAAATATAGAGGCCAGACTGGGGTTCGAACTCGGGACCTTCAGAACACTAGCCGGATGCTCTACCGATTGAGCTACCCGGTCACCGATGATCGATTCTGTCCAGTCCCGCTACATATGTAGGTAATCTAATGAAGTTTCATACCATAGATTCCGACAGCACAATCTCCTTAAACAATATGCGTAGATTAATTACTAACTTTTACTTAACGTGTGTCGGTAATCTAATGGAGTTGGAAACGATAGATTCCGATTGCACAAGGGCCGGACACAAAATGTGTATTTGGATATAAATCCGCCGTTCACCCGTTTAGACAACAAGTGTTACGTCCTTTTGATTGTACGAACAGTAGCATGAACCATGCAATGTGATCGATTAATGTGGCTCGACAATAATGCAGTGTATTGAAAACGGATAACTTACAAGTGTATAACGATGCGTGTATGTAAAGTATACGTCCAATAAAAGCAGCACCATTCATTTAATTGATATAATATTGATTTGAAACGTATTTCAAACCCCCGATCCGTACACCTCCAGCCAGGCCGCCAACTTTACTATATTACGTCAATCTTGATTGTCTTATTGTTCTATGACGTCATAGTTACGTTACCATAACTTCGTCAACAACAGCAAGTTTCAATTGTCCACGCATTCTGATCACAGATGTAGTCAACACAGTGTGATGTGCACGGACCGTGTCCACGTAACGGTAATCGGCTGTTTATACAAGGCCGGGTAGGTCGCCTTTCACTCAATAAACAAAATGCGCTGACACGCGTCAGAATGCATATACGGGTGTACACGAGTTTCTCCTTGTGCTATGACACTCGACTGCAGGTATATATGACCGATGGACATTCTGCTACCAACATTTCACTTGAGAAAATAATGAAGACCATATCACGGAACTCCCGACTCGATCAACGCTTCACCCTGCTGGACAGTGAGCGTAAATTTCGCACAGCCTGTGAACAGATAGTACACCTGAATTACAAGCTAGACGATTTGCAGTCCCGTTACCTCGGAGCCAAGCGAGACGGACTACGAACCTTCCGCTACAGCTACAGACTCCGAATGTCGGTTGTCGAAGGCCTACGGAACATGTACTACGACTATGCCCACCAAAAAGCTGAAGACATATCCGGACTACGGAAGGATCTGTATGGCGAAATCGTGGATGTTGTTTCTGGATCAGAAGACGAAGATATAGAGTAACTGAGACGCAGTCTTGAATCCCAACAACGGCTCTTTTCAGAGCCAAACACTTTTCTCGAAAAGTGTCCATGAATCTCGAATTTACGCAAAAAACTGTGTTATTGTTGTTATTTATCTATCGTCCTACGCTACATGTTATACAAAGCCTAATCATCACAAACATATTTCTATTTTTTGATTAAAACGAAACTTACTAATACATTGTAATTGAAATACATTTCAAAATCCGGTATTACGTCTAATTAAAACAGAACGTGACGGTTAGACATTTGAAAATAAAATGTCACTAGATTAGTAATTTCCTATTTTTAACAAAATCTATGTGTAACGGGAGAGGAGAAAATATAGAGGCCAGACTGGGGTTCGAACTCGGGACCTTCAGAACACTAGCCGGATGCTCTACCAATTAAGCTACCTGGTCACCGATGATCGATTCTGTCCAGTCCCGCTACATATGTAGGTAATCTAATGAAGTTTCATACCATAGATTCCGACAGCACAATGTCCGTAAACAATATGCGTAGATTAATTACTAACTTTTACTTAACGTGTGTCGGTAATCTAATGGAGTTGGATACGATAGATTCCGATTGCACAAGGGCCGGACACAAAATGTGTATGTTGATATAAATCCGCCGTTCACCCGTTTAGACAACAAGTGTTACGTCCTTTTGATTGTACGAACAGTAGCATGAACCATACAATGTGATCGATTAATGTGGCTCGACAATAATGCAGTGTATTGAAAACGGATAACTTACAAGTGTATAACGATGCGTGTATGTAAAGTATACGTCCAATAAAAGCAGCACCATTCATTTAATTGATATAATATTGATTTGATACGTATTTCAAACCCCCGATCCGTACACCTCCAGCCAGGCCGCCAACTTTACTATATTACGTCAATCTTGATTGTCTTATTGTTCTATGACGTCATAGTTACGTTACCATAACTTCGTCAACAACAGCAAGTTTCAATTGTCCACGCATTCTGATCACAGATGTAGTCAACACAGTGTGATGTGCACGGACCGTGTCCACGTAACGGTAATCGGCTGTTTATACAAGGCCGGGTAGGTCGCCTTTCACTCAATAAACAAAATGCGCTGACACGCGTCAGAATGCATATACGGGTGTACACGAGTTTCTCCTTGTGCTATGACACTCGACTGCAGGTATATATGACCGATGGACATTCTGCTACCAACATTTCACTTGAGAAAATAATGAAGACCATATCACGGAACTCCCGACTCGATCAACGCTTCACCCTGCTGGACAGTGAGCGTAAATTTCGCACAGCCTGTGAACAGATAGTACACCTGAATTACAAGCTAGACGATTTGCAGTCCCGTTACCTCGGAGCCAAGCGAGACGGACTACGAACCTTCCGCTACAGCTACAGACTCCGAATGTCGGTTGTCGAAGGCCTACGGAACATGTACTACGACTATGCCCACCAAAAAGCTGAAGACATATCCGGACTACGGAAGGATCTGTATGGCGAAATCGTGGATGTTGTTTCTGGATCAGAAGACGAAGATATAGAGTAACTGAGACGCAGTCTTGAATCCCAACAACGGCTCTTTTCAGAGCCAAACACTTTTCTCGAAAAGTGTCCATGAATCTCGAATTTACGCAAAAAACTGTGTTATTGTTGTTATTTATCTATCGTCCTACGCTACATGTTATACAAAGCCTAATCATCACAAACATATTTCTATTTTTTGATTAAAACGAAACTTACTAATACATTGTAATTGAAATACATTTCAAAATCCGGCATTACGTCTAATTAAAACAGAACGTGACGGTTAGACATTTGAAAATAAAATGTCACTAGATTAGTAATTTACTATTTTTAACAAAATCTATGTGTAACGGGAGAGGAGAAAATATAGAGGCCAGACTGGGGTTCGAACTCGGGACCTTCAGAACACTAGCCGGATGCTCTACCGATTGAGCTACCCGGTCACCGATGATCGATTCTGTCCAGTCCCGCTACATATGTAGGTAATCTAATGAAGTTTCATACCATAGATTCCGACAGCACAATGTCCGTAAACAATATGCGTAGATTAATTACTAACTTTTACTTAACGTGTGTCGGTAATCTAATGGAGTTGGAAACGATAGATTCCGATTGCACAAGGGCCGGACACAAAATGTGTATGTTGATATAAATCCGCCGTTCACCCGTTTAGACAACAAGTGTTACGTCCTTTTGATTGTACGAACAGTAGCATGAACCATACAATGTGATCGATTAATGTGGCTCGACAATAATGCAGTGTATTGAAAACGGATAACTTACAAGTGTATAACGATGCGTGTATGTAAAGTATACGTCCAATAAAAGCAGCACCATTCATTTAATTGATATAATATTGATTTGATACGTATTTCAAACCCCCGATCCGTACACCTCCAGCCAGGCCGCCAACTTTACTATATTACGTCAATCTTGATTGTCTTATTGTTCTATGACGTCATAGTTACGTTACCATAACTTCGTCAACAACAGCAAGTTTCAATTGTCCACGCATTCTGATCACAGATGTAGTCAACACAGTGTGATGTGCACGGACCGTGTCCACGTAACGGTAATCGGCTGTTTATACAAGGCCGGGTAGGTCGCCTTTCACTCAATAAACAAAATGCGCTGACACGCGTCAGAATGCATATACGGGTGTACACGAGTTTCTCCTTGTGCTATGACACTCGACTGCAGGTATATATGACCGATGGACATTCTGCTACCAACATTTCACTTGAGAAAATAATGAAGACCATATCACGGAACTCCCGACTCGATCAACGCTTCACCCTGCTGGACAGTGAGCGTAAATTTCGCACAGCCTGTGAACAGATAGTACACCTGAATTACAAGCTAGACGATTTGCAGTCCCGTTACCTCGGAGCCAAGCGAGACGGACTACGAACCTTCCGCTACAGCTACAGACTCCGAATGTCGGTTGTCGAAGGCCTACGGAACATGTACTACGACTATGCCCACCAAAAAGCTGAAGACATATCCGGACTACGGAAGGATCTGTATGGCGAAATCGTGGATGTTGTTTCTGGATCAGAAGACGAAGATATAGAGTAACTGAGACGCAGTCTTGAATCCTAACAACGGCTCTTTTCAGAGCCAAACACTTTTCTCGAAAAGTGTCCATGAATCTCGAATTTACGCAAAAAAACTGTGTTATTGTTGTTATTTATCTATCGTCCTAACCTACATGTTATACAAAGCCTAATCATCACAAACATATTTCTATTTTTTGATTAAAACGAAACTTACTAATACATTGTAATTGAAATACATTTCAAATTCCGGTATTACGTCTAATTAAAACAGAACGTGACGGTTAGACATTTGAATATAACATGTCACTAGATTAGTAATTTACTATTTTTAACAAAATCTATGTGTAACGGGAGAGGAGAAATATAGAGGCCAGACTGGGGTTCGAACTCGGGACCTTCAGAACACTAGCCGGATGCTCTACCGATTGAGCTACCCGGTCACCGATGATCGATTCTGTCCAGTCCCGCTACATATGTAGGTAATCTAATTAAGTTTCATACCATAGATTCCGACAGCACAATGTCCGTAAACAATATGCGTAGATTAATTACTAACTTTCACTTAACGTGTGTCGGTAATCTAATGGAGTTGGAAACGATAGATTCCGATTGCACAAGGGCCGGACACAAAATGTGTATGTTGATATAAATCCGCCGTTCACCCGTTTAGACAACAAGTGTTACGTCCTTTTGATTGTACGAACAGTAGCATGAACCATACAATGTGATCGATTAATGTGGCTCGACAATAATGCAGTGTATTGAAAACGGATAACTTACAAGTGTATAACGATGCGTGTATGTAAAGTATACGTCCAATAAAAGCAGCACCATTCATTTAATTGATATAATATTGATTTGATACGTATTTCAAACCCCCGATCCGTACACCTCCAGCCAGGCCGCCAACTTTACTATATTACGTCAATCTTGATTGTCTTATTGTTCTATGACGTCATAGTTACGTTACCATAACTTCGTCAACAACAGCAAGTTTCAATTGTCCACGCATTCTGATCACAGATGTAGTCAACACAGTGTGATGTGCACGGACCGTGTCCACGTAACGGTAATCGGCTGTTTATACAAGGCCGGGTAGGTCGCCTTTCACTCAATAAACAAAATGCGCTGACACGCGTCAGAATGCATATACGGGTGTACACGAGTTTCTCCTTGTGCTATGACACTCGACTGCAGGTATATATGACCGATGGACATTCTGCTACCAACATTTCACTTGAGAAAATAATGAAGACCATATCACGGAACTCCCGACTCGATCAACGCTTCACCCTGCTGGACAGTGAGCGTAAATTTCGCACAGCCTGTGAACAGATAGTACACCTGAATTACAAGCTAGACGATTTGCAGTCCCGTTACCTCGGAGCCAAGCGAGACGGACTACGAACCTTCCGCTACAGCTACAGACTCCGAATGTCGGTTGTCGAAGGCCTACGGAACATGTACTACGACTATGCCCACCAAAAAGCTGAAGACATATCCGGACTACGGAAGGATCTGTATGGCGAAATCGTGGATGTTGTTTCTGGATCAGAAGACGAAGATATAGAGTAACTGAGACGCAGTCTTGAATCCCAACAACGGCTCTTTTCAGAGCCAAACACTTTTCTCGAAAAGTGTCCATGAATCTCGAATTTACGCAAAAAACTGTGTTATTGTTGTTATTTATCTATCGTCCTACGCTACATGTTATACAAAGCCTAATCATCACAAACATATTTCTATTTTTTGATTAAAACGAAACTTACTAATACATTGTAATTGAAATACATTTCAAAATCCGGTATTACGTCTAATTAAAACAGAACGTGACGGTTAGACATTTGAAAATAAAATGTCACTAGATTAGTAATTTACTATTTTTAACAAAATCTATGTGTAACGGGAGAGGAGAAATATAGAGGCCAGACTGGGGTTCGAACTCGGGACCTTCAGAACACTAGCCGGATGCTCTACCGATTGAGCTACCCGGTCACCGATGATCGATTCTGTCCAGTCCCGCTACATATGTAGGTAATCTAATGAAGTTTCATACCATAGATTCCGACAGCACAATGTCCGTAAACAATATGCGTAGATTAATTACTAACTTTTACTTAACGTGTGTCGGTAATCTAATGGAGTTGGAAACGATAGATTCCGATTGCACAAGGGCCGGACACAAAATGTGTATGTTGATATAAATCCGCCGTTCACCCGTTTAGACAACCAGTGTTACGTCCTTTTGATTGTACGAACAGTAGCATGAACCATACAATGTGATCGATTAATGTGGCTCGACAATAATGCAGTGTATTGAAAACGGATAACTTACAAGTGTATAACGATGCGTGTATGTAAAGTATACGTCCAATAAAAGCAGCACCATTCATTTAATTGATATAATATTGATTTGATACGTATTTCAAACCCCCGATCCGTACACCTCCAGCCAGGCCGCCAACTTTACTATATTACGTCAATCTTGATTGTCTTATTGTTCTATGACGTCATAGTTACGTTACCATAACTTCGTCAACAACAGCAAGTTTCAATTGTCCACGCATTCTGATCACAGATGTAGTCAACACAGTGTGATGTGCACGGACCGTGTCCACGTAACGGTAATCGGCTGTTTATACAAGGCCGGGTAGGTCGCCTTTCACTCAATAAACAAAATGCGCTGACACGCGTCAGAATGCATATACGGGTGTACACGAGTTTCTCCTTGTGCTATGACACTCGACTGCAGGTATATATGACCGATGGACATTCTGCTACCAACATTTCACTTGAGAAAATAATGAAGACCATATCACGGAACTCCCGACTCGATCAACGCTTCACCCTGCTGGACAGTGAGCGTAAATTTCGCACAGCCTGTGAACAGATAGTACACCTGAATTACAAGCTAGACGATTTGCAGTCCCGTTACCTCGGAGCCAAGCGAGACGGACTACGAACCTTCCGCTACAGCTACAGACTCCGAATGTCGGTTGTCGAAGGCCTACGGAACATGTACTACGACTATGCCCACCAAAAAGCTGAAGACATATCCGGACTACGGAAGGATCTGTATGGCGAAATCGTGGATGTTGTTTCTGGATCAGAAGACGAAGATATAGAGTAACTGAGACGCAGTCTTGAATCCTAACAACGGCTCTTTTCAGAGCCAAACACTTTTCTCGAAAAGTGTCCATGAATCTCGAATTTACGCAAAAAAACTGTGTTATTGTTGTTATTTATCTATCGTCCTACGCTACATGTTATACAAAGCCTAATCATCACAAACATATTTCTATTTTTTGATTAAAACGAAACTTACTAATACATTGTAATTGAAATACATTTCAAATTCCGGTATTACGTCTAATTAAAACAGAACGTGACGGTTAGACATTTGAAAATAAAATGTCATTGATTAGTAATTTACTATTTTTAACAAAATCTATGTGTAACGGGAGAGGAGAAAATATAGAGGCCAAACTGGGGTTCGAACTCGGGACCTTCAGACCACTAGCCGAATGCTCTACCGATTGAGCTACCCGGTCACCGATGATCGATTCTGTCCAGTCCCGCTACATATGTAGGTAATCTAATGAAGTTTCATACCATAGATTCCGACAGCACAATGTCCGTAAACAATATGCGTAGATTAATTACTAACTTTTACTTAACGTGTGTCGGTAATCTAATGGAGTTGGAAACGATAGATTCCGATTGCACAAGGGCCGGACACAAAATGTGTATTTTGATATAAATCCGCCGTTCACCCGTTTAGACAACAAGTGTTACGTCCTTTTGATTGTACGAACAGTAGCATGAACCATGCAATGTGATCGATTAATGTGGCTCGACAATAATGCAGTGTATTGAAAACGGATAACTTACAAGTGTATAACGATGCGTGTATGTAAAGTATACGTCCAATAAAAGCAGCACCATTCATTTAATTGATATAATATTGATTTGATACGTATTTCAAACCCCCGATCCGTACACCTCCAGCCAGGCCGCCAACTTTACTATATTACGTCAATCTTGATTGTCTTATTGTTCTATGACGTCATAGTTACGTTACCATAACTTCGTCAACAACAGCAAGTTTCAATTGTCCACGCATTCTGATCACAGATGTAGTCAACACAGTGTGATGTGCACGGACCGTGTCCACGTAACGGTAATCGGCTGTTTATACAAGGCCGGGTAGGTCGCCTTTCACTCAATAAACAAAATGCGCTGACACGCGTCAGAATGCATATACGGGTGTACACGAGTTTCTCCTTGTGCTATGACACTCGACTGCAGGTATATATGACCGATGGACATTCTGCTACCAACATTTCACTTGAGAAAATAATGAAGACCATATCACGGAACTCCCGACTCGATCAACGCTTCACCCTGCTGGACAGTGAGCGTAAATTTCGCACAGCCTGTGAACAGATAGTACACCTGAATTACAAGCTAGACGATTTGCAGTCCCGTTACCTCGGAGCCAAGCGAGACGGACTACGAACCTTCCGCTACAGCTACAGACTCCGAATGTCGGTTGTCGAAGGCCTACGGAACATGTACTACGACTATGCCCACCAAAAAGCTGAAGACATATCCGGACTACGGAAGGATCTGTATGGCGAAATCGTGGATGTTGTTTCTGGATCAGAAGACGAAGATATAGAGTAACTGAGACGCAGTCTTGAATCCCAACAACGGCTCTTTTCAGAGCCAAACACTTTTCTCGAAAAGTGTCCATGAATCTCGAATTTACGCAAAAAAACTGTGTTATTGTTGTTATTTATCTATCGTCCTACGCTGCATGTTATACAAAGCCTAATCATCACAAACATATTTCTATTTTTTGATTAAAACGAAACTTACTAATACATTGTAATTGAAATACATTTCAAAATCCGGCATTACGTCTAATTAAAACAGAACGTGACGGTTAGACATTTGAAAATAAAATGTCACTAGATTAGTAATTTACTATTTTTAACAAAATCTATGTGTAACGGGAGAGGAGAAAATATAGAGGCCAGACTGGGGTTCGAACTCGGGACCTTCAGAACACTAGCCGGATGCTCTACCGATTGAGCTACCCGGTCACCGATGATCGATTCTGTCCAGTCCCGCTACATATGTAGGTAATCTAATGAAGTTTCATACCATAGATTCCGACAGCACAATGTCCGTAAACAATATGCGTAGATTAATTACTAACTTTTACTTAACGTGTGTCGGTAATCTAATGGAGTTGGAAACGATAGATTCCGATTGCACAAGGGCCGGACACAAAATGTGTATGTTGATATAAATCCGCCGTTCACCCGTTTAGACAACCAGTGTTACGTCCTTTTGATTGTACGAACAGTAGCATGAACCATACAATGTGATCGATTAATGTGGCTCGACAATAATGCAGTGTATTGAAAACGGATAACTTACAAGTGTATAACGATGCGTGTATGTAAAGTATACGTCCAATAAAAGCAGCACCATTCATTTAATTGATATAATATTGATTTGATACGTATTTCAAACCCCCGATCCGTACACCTCCAGCCAGGCCGCCAACTTTACTATATTACGTCAATCTTGATTGTCTTATTGTTCTATGACGTCATAGTTATATCATACTGATATTTTACGTTTTTTTGTAACTTATATCAAAAAGTATATAAACTTGTTTATTACTTTGAAACTGAAATCTTTTACTTTTTAAAGCATTTTTGTACACAGTTTGGACACAACTATTCCCAAATTAAATAACTCTGTACTTAGACACGTTAATTGAGCTATAAAGCGGCTTGTCAAACAAGATTTACGTTCACAAGATTTTTTGGTTATTTGTCCACTTCCCCCACTCTGTTAGATTCTCATAATCCCTTTTGTTGTGTCACTTAAGAAATCTGGTCCTGTCCTAAATATATTTTCTACCCTTTGTTACCCAAATTATCGGCGTGTCAGAGTCAATTAAGGCTCAGGTAATGTTACGTAATCTTTCGGCCAGATTGGTGTTTTTCTCTCAGTTCTTTGTCCGAACCCACGCTAAGATTTGACCAATCAGCAATAAGGTCCGACTGGACATACATTTTTTATGAGGCCTCTCAAAGGTAAATCCAATACCTCACTTTAGTAAATACTGCGAATAACCCTCCTGGAACCTCACCGATATTGGGGGCACCTGAGTATGTAGTGTGTCGCGTGTCCAGCTAGTCACTTGAAGCTGCGACCACAATAAAGACCACATCAAACTTACCAGGCTGTCTCCATTATAATTTACAGGTGAGCAATTGTTTTTATTTTTATTATGTTGTATTTTTGTATTTTGATTTTGTAAACTGACTTTATTCATATTCATGTGTATGAGATTATTGTTTATTAGTATTATAGACTTTTCATGCTCACAATGCATTTTTACCCACTTACTTTAAGTCACACGTAAGATAAAGAATTTGTAATTTTCCCACATCTGTTCGACCTGCAGATTGTTTTTTTTTAACTACGGTAGAGTTCTGTTAAGTTTTGATAGGTAGAATTTTATTTAATACCCTACAAAATAATCATATTTTGGACAAAAACATTGTACTTTTCTGTAACAAAGGTCTTACACCTTTGAGAAACTATGTTTGGAAAGGATTGTAAAGATTCAAGCTAAATAGATCATTAACTAAAGCTTTAACAATTTATTTACATTAAATTTATTATTATCAAAGATTTCGGTATTGTTACCGCACTTGTTGGCACCAAATTATTCAAATTACTAGAATAGAGTTGCGTCCCCTGATGAATTCATAACATCCGCCAAAGGACGGCAAACACATGTTTGTATGATTTTAAATAACAGCTAGATCATCACGATCTCAAGATGCAAATCCATCTGTCTAGAATAACTCAATCAAGAGTAAGTAAATTTTTGATTCTATGCATCTAATTATTATAATGTTACTAAAATTATACTCGTAAATAACTGATAATGTATTTTTCCAAAACCATGCTTTTAGAATAGTGCGTGAAAACATTCTTATCACTTTTATATGACTGAGAATTATTTATCTTGTACTTTGAAATAACTGCTAATGTGTCATGCTCATTGTAAATGTAAAGTAGACATATTGGTTCAAATAATTGATAAAATAGATGTTTATTTATCCTTTCATAAGTCAGCAATTGTAATCACCCCTCTAGGAACTTTCATTAACCTTCTTTTTTATAAACCGGAAGTTCACTTCAAAACCGGAAGTTGCCGATGTAAACAAAAAGTGGGCGTTTCCCATGTTTTTTCCCCAAACAGTAAAACAAGTTTTTTTTTTTAAAAAACCCCTTTTCGTA
>NW_022979646.1:0-2528 GCF_902652985.1 Pecten maximus | reverse complement strand
AGATAAAGACGGCGTTGTTAACGACTACCGATATGTTGGCCATGGTATAAAGACGGCGTTGTTAACGACTACCGATATGTTGGCCATGGTATAAAGACGGCGTTGTTAACGACTACCGATATGTTGGCCATGGTATAAAGACGGCGTTGTTAACGACTACCGATATGTTGGCCATGGTATAAAGACGGCGTTGTTAACGACTACCGATATGTTGGCCATGGTATAAAGACGGTGTTGTTAACGACTACCGATATGTTGGCCATGGTATAAAGACGGCGTTGTTAACGACTACCGATATGTTGGCCATGGTATAAAGACGGCGTTGTTAACGACTACCGATATGTTGGCCATGGTATAAAGACGGCGTTGTTAACGACTACCGATATGTTGGCCATGGTATAAAGACGGCGTTGTTAACGACTACCGATATGTTGGCCATGGTATAAAGACGGCGTTGTTAACGACTACCGATATGTTGGCCATGGTATAAAGACGGCGTTGTTAACGACTACCGATATGTTGGCCATGGTATAAAGACGGCGTTGTTAACGACTACCGATATGTTGGCCATGGTATAAAGACGGCGTTGTTAACGACTACCGATATGTTGGCCATGGTATAAAGACGGCGTTGTTAACGACTACCGATATGTTGGCCATGGTATAAAGACGGCGTTGTTAACGACTACCGATATGTTGGCCATGGTATAAAGACGGCGTTGTTAACGACTACCGATATGTTGGCCATGGTATAAAGACGGCGTTGTTAACGACTACCGATATGTTGGCCATGGTATAAAGACGGCGTTGTTAACGACTACCGATATGTTGGCCATGGTATAAAGACGGCGTTGTTAACGACTACCGATATGTTGGCCATGGTATAAAGACGGCGTTGTTAACGACTACCGATATGTTGGCCATGGTATAAAGACGGCGTTGTTAACGACTACCGATATGTTGGCCATGGTATAAAGACGGCGTTGTTAACGACTACCGATATGTTGGCCATGGTATAAAGACGGCGTTGTTAACGACTACCGATATGTTGGCCATGGTATAAAGACGGCGTTGTTAACGACTACCGATATGTTGGCCATGGTATAAAGACGGCGTTGTTATAACGACTACCGATATGTTGGCCATGGTATAAAGACGGCGTTGTTAACGACTACCGATATGTGGCCATGGTATAAAGACGGCGTTGTTAACGACTACCGATATGTTGGCCATGGTATAAAGACGGCGTTGTTTAACGACTACCGATATGTTGGCCATGGTATAAAGACGGCGTTGTTAACGACTACCGATATGTTGGCCATGGTATAAAGACGGCGTTGTTAACGACTACCGATATGTTGGCCATGGTATAAAGACGGCGTTGTTAACGACTACCGATATGTTGGCCATGGTATAAAGACGGCGTTGTTAACGACTACCGATATGTTGGCCATGGTATAAAGACGGCGTTGTTAACGACTACCGATATGTTGGCCATGGTATAAAGACGGCGTTGTTAACGACTACCGATATGTTGGCCATGGTAGTTGTTAACGACTACCGATATGTTGGCCATGGTATAAAGACGGCGTTGTTAACGACTACCGATATGTTGGCCATGGTATAAAGACGGCGTTGTTAACGACTACCGATATGTTGGCCATGGTATAAAGACGGCGTTGTTAACGACTACCGATATGTTGGCCATGGTATAAAGACGGCGTTGTTAACGACTACCGATATGTTGGCCATGGTATAAAGACGGCGTTGTTAACGACTACCGATATGTTGGCCATGGTATAAAGACGGCGTTGTTAACGACTACCGATATGTTGGCCATGGTATAAAGACGGCGTTGTTAACGACTACCGATATGTTGGCCATGGTATAAAGACGGCGTTGTTAACGACTACCGATATGTTGGCCATGGTATAAAGACGGCGTTGTTAACGACTACCGATATGTTGGCCATGGTATAAAGACGGCGTTGTTAACGACTACCGATATGTTGGCCATGGTATAAAGACGGCGTTGTTAACGACTACCGATATGTTGGCCATGGTATAAAGACGGCGTTGTTAACGACTACCGATATGTTGGCCATGGTATAAAGACGGCGTTGTTAACGACTACCGATATGTTGGCCATGGTATAAAGACGGCGTTGTTAACGACTACCGATATGTTGGTCATGGTATAAAGACGGCGTTGTTAACGACTACCGATATGTTGGCCATGGTATAAAGACGGCGTTGTTAACGACTACCGATATGTTGGCCATGGTATAAAGACGGCGTTGTTAACGACTACCGATATGTTGGCCATGGTATAAAGACGGCGTTGTTAACGACTACCGATATGTTGGCCATGGTATAAAGACGGCGTTGTTAACGACTACCGATATGTTGGCCATGGTATAAAGACGGCGTTGTTAACGACTACCGATATGTTGGCCATGGTATAAAGACGGCGTTGTTAACGACTACCGATATGTTGGTCATGGTATAAAGACGGCGTTGTTAACGACTAC